>NW_017306927.1:867542-871496 GCF_000935625.1 Nanorana parkeri | reverse complement strand
AATCACATTTAATATATTATAAGAATATATAATATACCACTTAATTACATTTTTGCTTTTGGAATTAGATATGCCTTAAAGGTAAAGTTGTTCTTATGGATCAATGGGGCCATGGCGAAGTTTTTTTTTTAAATTACGAAATAGTTAAATCTTCATTGGAATATATTTCCCATGAAGATTGGTAATTCTTTTGTTCTCCTTATCATTATACAGATAGCTACACTTGGCGTGAACATGTGTCTTTACTGAAATCTCTGCGCTGCCTCTCATAGCCCTGTGCTTCAATATTTACAATGCTTTAGAGTAATAGTTTATTTGGGGTGAAGGATAGGAGGATGCCCTGTCTGTCTTCTCCATGGACTGCAAATAAGTGGGGAGGACTGCGATAGCCACAGACCTTAATTGCTCCAACAGTGCATAAAATCTCCTGCTTGATGTTCTTCTTTATACTGACCATCTTGGTTCTACACATTCCATAACACCACTGTGCGATTTTTTTTTATGTACTCTAATGATCTTTGAGGGCTTCACCCAGCTCATATTTCTACACTTTATTGGTAAATGCCCACTCACATGGGGCATCGCTCTCTCTATAGCATATAAGCTTGTTTTTGTGAATGTGTACTGGTTATACCTGTGAATTTTGAATAGCCTAAACTGTTTTTAAACTCCTATCTGGACAATTAGTTCTGGTTACTGAGCCAAACAGGTGTGCACTCATTTGTGCTTTATATTTGTTTGCTGTGCCTACTCATAAATTGTTAGCTCATCCTCTTCAGCCTGTGGTCAATAGATATCCTGTTTCAGTGGGTGGCTGAATCCCACTGACACAGTTCCCTGGGATACCAGGTCTGGCCCCATGCTGGCACACATGGTGGAAGAATTGTGCTGCCTGCTCATTTGTGAAGGCCCCTCTTGGCTTGGCTCTGAGGTAACAAAGTGGAGGGGGAACAGGAATCAGCAACAAACCTATCCACTCCCTTTCCCAGACTCCCCTTGTGGGCTATCCGCCAATGGACAGGCTTTGTGCCCACGTAAAACTTTCATGGGATCAAACTTGCAGGTCCAACACATAGCCACATTAAAGTGCCGCTGATACAGTATGACACATGAAGCAGTACATCCCCTGTAGGTGAGCACCATATTGCCAGACCCGACAGGCTGCGCTCTGGGACAAAAAGCGGCCTACTCTTTAAGAAAATGACCACTGGAGAAAATGAGACTTGGGACAGGCTTACTTTTTCAAGGACCAATCCAGTCACTAGGCCACACATGGATATAGGGTCTGCATGCATGTTGACTTCACCATATCCTGGGTACATCTCTGTACTTCTCCATTGCTGTCTCTTACCCCCATATAGGCTGCTCTCAAACTCTTGGAGTTCTAAGGCAGCTTCACAAGCTGTGCACCCCTATTTTAAGGATTAGTACTTTTCATCCCCTTCAGCGTACATTCTCCCGACTCACTGAATTCCCTCATAACCTCACATGAGCCGCACCACACTAACCTTTAGAGACCTCACCCCTACCAGTACCTTCTCCCTCCATTCACCCCCCATCTGTACTTGATGACCCCCGACTTATCCCTGAGGGCTTGAGAATCCAAATTTCAAACACTTACAACAAGTGATGGAAGATCAATGACTTTCTCACACCCTTTGGTGGTACACACAAGAAAAACTCATAAACATGATGGACCCTCCACTCAACCTATTTAGAGCTCTACAGCTTGTAATTTTCTTACATCTTGACCCCTTGCACCATTTGAAGCCATCTACGCCCATACACCAGTTCAACATTCTCTTTCCATATACAAGTTGCTTCTGGCCCCTCTGCAAGCATACACCCCTGCTTACATCACAAAGTGGGAAAGGGCCCTGTCTACCACCTTTTCATCTCAACAGAAAGAGAAAGTTATAACTCTCACCCACAAATCTTGTATAGCAACAAATTTCAGGAGCAAGGTTAAAAAAAACTATAACAACTATGGTAAAGAGTGACACATACTGCACAAGTTGTGTTGCACTTGACTGAGCTTCCCCTCTTTAAATACAAAAATTCTCTCACAAAGCATTTTCTTAGTGTTGCTATGGCCTATATACCAGCCCTTTGGAAGAAAGACACTTCCCACACTGCTTCTTTTTGGCTTGCAAGGTCAGAGACGTTATAGATATGGAAGACTCAACCGTCTCTCTCAAAAATACAGAAGGAAATTTAGATCCACTTTGTTCTCCCGTATCCACTTTTCCTCGGCTCCCTCCTCTCGGACCCTTCAATCCCAGTCTAACAGGGACCAATTTTTATAAAAGTCGGATGATAAACCATCCGGGTCAGGACAATTCCCTGATTTCAAAGCCTTTATAGCGTGTTTTATTTCTTCTTCCGAAAAAGATGCATCTAGAGATGTAGTGGTTTATTCATTAATTGGTAGAGTTGTGTCTTGAATGTATTGCTGGATGGAGTTCTCAAAGGCTAATGAAGTAGAGGGGTCCGAACTAGAAGGAAGATTGTAAAGAGATTCATAATAATCCCAAAAAGCTGAAGCAATACCTGTATTTGTATCTATATTAGCTTTGGATGTAGTTGTAAGAAAAGAGAAGGGGGGGTCGATGTGATTTCGGATGAAGGATCCGTGCCATGTGTTTTCCGGGTTTATTAGTGTGTTCATAATAATGAGCCCTGGTTCGGTCTCTGGTGATCAAAAAGCGTTGATCAAGTATGCTAAGAAGTCCACGCCTTGCATTAGAAAGATCAGCTAAAACCTTTGAAGAGAGATTCATTTTATGTGCTGCCTCAAGTTGAGTGATATTTTGTAAAAGATAGGTAATTCTAGTTGTTCTTTCTTTTTTAAGCCTTGTTCCATGTTGTATAAGTACACCCCAGAGTACACATTTAAGTATTTCACATTGTATGAGTGGGTGTGTGGTGTTAGAATGAATTTCAACAAAAATGGGTATGGAATCTAAAATTGCTGATTTGCAAACTGTATCTGAGGGGAGGTTGTCATTAAGCCTCCAAGAAAAAGGCCTAATAGACGAGCGGATAGAGCCCATAGTTAAATATGGTGGGGCGTGGTCAGACCATACCCAGAGACCGATCTTAGATGAAGAGGAGGAGTTAAGTAAAGATTGTGAAATAAAAGAAATAGTCTATCCGGCTGAGAGAGTTGTGAGCAAAGAAAATTCAAAATTATGTATAGTCTTTTTCATCATGATGAAGAATGCGCCACACATCGACTAAATGAAGGTCTTCAAGTGAGCACTTGAACCTTGACAGAGAGGTTAAAGAGACCGTTGATTTACCGAAGGAACAGTTGAGTCGTGGAATTAAGGCCAAGTTAAAATCACCTCCTAGGATTAGATTATGATAGCCAAAATTGTCTAGTGTGTGGATAATTGAGGAGTGGCATTGTACCTGTAGATGATTGGGAAAGTATACATTAACCAAATTATAAACAGTATCTTGAGTCTTAATCTTAAGTATGATAAACCCACCATCCGGATCAATGGATTGTTAAAGTATTTCAGGATGAAAAGATTTATGAAAAGCTATTGTTACTCCCTTAGATTTAGAAACTGAGTTCGGACAATGAAACAAGTGGTATAAACCCGATTACCTATAGAGGGTACTTTGCCTGTTTTAAAATGAATCTCTTGTATGAAAAGGATATTTGTCCTCTTTTTATGAAAATGATAGAGAATTGGATTTTTCTATTGCGTGTATTAAACCCCTTTTGATGTTCAAAGATGAGATTGAAAGACTATGGAGTCTATTCACAAAGCAGCCGAAGGATCTAGCTGTAGCTATTCACTATAGCCCGTACAGCTCCTGAAGTGGGCCAGGCGGCTCAGTCGAGCTGAAGGCATATGCCTCGGGTCGACTGAGCCGAGGTGAAAGTTAAAGCTGGCCGAGCGGCCGGCCGACAGCCTGGATCTGACAGCGGGAGAGCCAGCC
>NW_017306927.1:831649-867189 GCF_000935625.1 Nanorana parkeri | reverse complement strand
TGACGGCAGCAGAACCGCCCCGCCAATAGAAAAGAGTTTGACGGAGCTAGCTGTCACTGCTAGCTCCGCACAATCGTTTTCTATTGTTTTTTTACTACTTTTTAAACTATTTTGCTATTCTGCTCGGCGCCACAGAGGGACCGAGCAGAACAGCCGAGCCGAATGCCGCTCAGCAGCATTGAGCTATTTACTCACTGCTGTTTGGCATCTATGAGAATAGACCGAACAGCAGCCAGTAGCCTGCCGGAGGTTCGGCTTAGCCGATCCATATGTTGGATCGGCTGAGTCGAACTCCTTCTGCACTTCAGGTCGGCCGAACATGCTGAGCATGTTCGGCTGCCCCAAAGCCACACGAAGCCGATGCACGGCTGTAATCAGCCGTACAAACCTGAAGTGAATAGCCGAACGGCTCGCTTCAGGTCATTTGTTCACTCGGCTGCCTAGTGAAGATGCCAGCTTAGTGAATAGACTCCTATGTGGAGTCAAAAGTATTACTCATAAAGTACTGCTCGGAACATCTTGTGAGGAAAGGAAAAGAAAGTAGCACGTCCAAGTAGAGAGAAGGAAATAAGAAAAGAAGAGAAAAAGAAAAAGTCTATATATTTAAGTATAGATTATATGAGACAGTATGAAAGGATAAAAAAAAAGACCAAGCTTGCCATCTGGTGGTCCAAACCAGGACGACAAGAAAAATGTATAAAAAATTAATTTAAGACAGCAATGTAATATACAGTGCGAGGAAAAATCTAAATGCACTGAAGGGCCAAAGTAGGTGTGTGGAAAGCAAACGGATGGGTCCCCGCTCCCGGGGGTTTGGGGAATAACAATTTGTATTGAAACATGTATAAACTGCTATACACAGACAATTAAGTTAATAAGCACCCCCAGTAAGAAACTTTTAAATAAGTGGTATTAAGACTACAGTATAAATACTCTTATATAAGATAAATTATACTTAAAATGGAAACCTGCAGAATAACTAAGGTATAATTTCTATAAAAACATCAATCAACTTACATAGTAATATGAAGGAAGTCTGTGTGTATATGGTTAGAGCTACTGTAAGTGCCTATGGAGGATTAGAAAAAAATAGAAAAGTCAGGAAATGGTCATCTGAAAGTCTATAGTTATACAGACTGCGATTTTGAAAGGAAGGAGATTTCAAGTGATGGGATCTTTGTGAGAAGATCTAAGATTTCCTTTCTTGCTTCCGGGAGACTGCCAAGCAGAGCGTGTCATGAAGCCTGGAGTAGTTGATTGTAGAGGCCAATGTGGGAGATCCATTTGCGGAAGTTCAAGTTGGTCCAAGAAGTTAGGGAAGTCTTCTAAATCTTTAAAAATAGCAGACCTGCCATTATGATGAACAATGAGCTCAAATGGGAAGCCCCAGCGATATCTGATATCTTTTGAGTGGAGTATGTCCAACAGAGGTTTAAGAGCTGTGCTAAGCATTAAAGTATATCTAGTAAGGTCAGAAAGGAGCTGAACAGCGATTCCATTAAATAAGATAGCATTTTGTAAACGAGCGGCACGTATAATGTCCTCTTTTATTTTAAAAAAGGCAGCAGATTACATCCATTGGATTAGTAGTGAGTGGTGAACTCTGCCCAGATCAATATGATGATCTTTAGGTTTTTGCAACAATAGATTGAAAATAGCTAAGGCTTTAGAAGATAGATCTTTTTGTTCAATTGACTCGGGTAGCCCTCTGATCGATTTCTATTCTCAAGATCATCGTGTTGGTAAAGAAGCTGATTTATCATAACTGTGTGTTGATTCAGGGTAGTAGTGTGAGTATTGAAAAGATCTTTGAGATCAGTAGTGGTTTGTTCAATATCATCTATATGTTCGCTTATATATTTTTTCAATTCTTTCATTTCATACATATATTTCGTTGTATATATTCTTTCATATCTTTTTTGGTGTGGAGATCTTTTATATAGGATTTAAGGTCTCTTCCCTCTCTGGGGCATAAAGATGTCTGGGATATGCAGTGGGATCTCATAGAATGATTATCAGATCCTTCAGGTAATGGGGATCGTTGTTCTGGGCTCACCTGAACATGAGGAGCTGAGGAGGAGTGTATTGGAGAAAGTGCCTCTTGTGCTATCTTATCTGTTTGAAGGGATTGTGATGCGTCACAGATTGTGCATGGCCGCGGGAGAAGAAAGGATCGATGCACTGTTGTTTATCTCCTTCACTGGACTGCTGCCGGTCTTTGCCTCTTTGTCTCCCCATCCTAGCCGTATGTGAGCTTGTAATCTGAGCCTGGAATGTCTGTACTTTATTGCCAGTAATGTTGTCTGTGAGCCATCATAAACCCACAGGTGTGAGAGCTGTAGGAATCTCCGTCCTAGTACTCAGCCATTCGTTTGGCCACGCCCTTCTTATACTGCTTTGCTTCTTTTACTTCTTAGTGTTCCTCTTTTTTCCTCCCCGAAAATTAGAAACTAGATATAAATAAAATTGACAAGTCAATTTGTTTTAATTTATTCTTTCTCTGTTAGCCATATCCAGCCACAGACGCCACCGACTGCAGATTGTCAGGCAAAGTTGGAGAAGTAGCTTTGTACTGTGGTCGTCTTCTTCTAAAGAGAAGCAGTAATAAGATGGCAGCAACTCCTCCACAAAAGAAGAGGAGAAAGCTGCAGAAGATGGCTCACCTCAAGACCCCTTCAGTCCCCAGGATGAGGAGCCAGAGGGGGACGTGGAGGCTAAGGAGCAACTAGTTGGACCTAAACCAAGCCCCAGATGGCTATATGGGAGGTAAGTAAAATGTAAATGTGGCAAGTTCATATTTTCATCTATTTTAAGTGTATCCCCGCCCCTCCATCAGGTTCTACTGTTGTCCAGGAGAATTCTTATGATTCACTCATACCAGTGACGTGCAGTGGAGTCCGTTCTAGGTGAAGCATTTCCCCCTTTGCCATTGGTCCAAACCATCCACAGAGCTCCAGCCTCTAACACAGATCAGAGTCTGTTGCAGCTCTTGCCTCACTATGTTATATTGCACAACAGTGGGGAAGCCCGCTGCTGTGTAACCTAACTTAGCTGAGAAAAGCCGGATGCAGTGCCGCCTGTAATTAACTTAATTAATTAACCTGTTACTTTCCCTGCTGTGTAACCTGCTAGAAGCCGACCAGAATGGAGAAAAAGCTGTCAGCTTCAGGCTTGAAGCTGACAGCTTTTTCCTCCATAATACTAGGTGAGGCTCTGCCTCACCAGCTTCCCCTGATTGCACGTCCCTGACTTAAGGTGCTCATACATCTGTCGATTATTGTACCTGTCGGGTGATCACGCGATCGTACGATAATCGGCAGGTGTATGGAAGGCGTGCGACCATTTCTACTGTAAGGTCGCACGTCTTTTGTCTCTCGAGCAGGCTTGAAAACCCTGCTGCAAGAAACCGCAAGTTCCTGACACAGGAATCTCTAATCACAGCTGAAGATATGTGTGAATGGGGCGTTACCAGAAGACATTCAGTGGTGAGACAGTCTGCTGTAATAGGTGTCCAGCAATTGTAGGTCAGGGGTCATGATTCTGGCAGATGATCAAAGCTAACAAAATTAGAAGGCCATAAATTTACTGGTGCACCATATGTACTCAGCTGTTACCACTTCATGAAACATGCTAGATGAAGATATATGACAACAGAGGAAGACATTATTCTGCTTTTTGTGGGTAGGTCCTTACGTTTCAAGTGACATCCAGGTGTATTTAAAAGGCTTGTATTGATGGGAATGCAGGTCATGGTATAAAGTCCAAAACTGGCCCTTGCTCTCTTTTTTGCTCATTAGCAAATGCAGCCAAAAACGATGCCTCTGCTGACTATGGTGTCTTAGAATGGCAAACAAAAGCACAATGAGTATGCCAGCAAAAGGAGACATTATACTCTGCAACACAGTAGATTCTGCACAAAGATTCAAGTCAGGACAAGATTAGGAAACCCTAGAAGCAGGTTATGACCTCACAGGTTCTGTTACTTAAAATCCCCTAAATAAAGATTCCAAAATCAAAAATAAATAAATAAATAATCGAGGCAACACAATGCATGTCAATGCACTATGCCAATGCATGTCAATGCACCTGCAGATGCTTTCAGCGCACAAATTCCGGTGTGAACGTAGCTTCATTGTGGTTAGCTATTACTTTAATCATTGTAATATTATACTCCCCAAGATATCCCCTTATTATGATTAACATTTTTGCACTTGACTTGATACTTCTGTATGTATTATGGTTCAGCCATCATTTACACCTAGGATAGAGAAAAGAGGACGTCACTATTGTATTCTGTGTAAATATATTTTGATGAATTTGTGTGATGGATTATAGAATCGACTTTGTGATTTATGTATTTATGATTTTATTCCTTTTATGTAGTGAGTTTTTTAGACAACCACCCTATTGAAACAATTCTGCCCAATATATTAGGATATTTTCAATTTCAAGCTAATGTCTAGTTTGGTTACTAACCCTCCTTTAGTGGACATTTTAAGAACTGCTTTTTAGTCAAATTCTTGGTTACATTTTTTTTTAAATAAATTCTTTATTTCAAATTTCCAATGTTTACGGATGTACCCGTATGGACACGCAGGTCCGTGTACGAACAGGACATACAAAACATTCAGTATATGACAACGGTAAGGAGCGGCACATATATAAAAGGAACAACCTTCCATACCCCATTAATCCTATCCGGGTACAGTGTGGCGTGGATGATTCGTGGGGAGCACCAACACGTGGGTAGTGAAGGCCCTCCAATGAGGCTAGTCCAGGTGATCCCGCGATTGGAACCCCGTCTGGCTGTACAGCAGTCGGGATACCCTAGGGTACCCGCGCTAAACAATATTGCTACCTTGCCTGTATTTATTCCCAGATGGTCCGCTGGGTGCATGTGTGGCATAGACTTGGACCAATCATCCATGGGGGGGGTGCGGCCCCTAACGACCTAACAATAGGATTGTTGCCATATAGCGATGAGGGATAATGCCAAGGTTGGCCTTAGGAGGTGATGGGGATAATGCCAAGGTTGGCCTTAGGAGGGTAGGGGTATGGGTAATAGGACTGACAAGGTGGGGGGGAGCACACGACAGGAGGGTAAGGGTAGGCAGAGGGTAGGGAGGGGGATGATCTCAGTGTGTCATCGCTGGAATTCAGGACTCCATGATCTCTTGATACTCTGCAGAGGTAGTATAGACTATCCAATAGTACCAGGTGGTCGAGAATCTGGAGGAGGTGCCCTTGATGGTGCTGGTGAGGTCCTCCATGAGCCTGATGTCATTAACTTTGGAGAACCAAAGTTGGACCGAGGGTAGAGTCTCCTGTTTCCAAAGTAATGGTATGCATGCTCGGGCCGCATTCAGCAAATGGATCAGAACCGATCGGGAGTAACTCTTAGGCGCGAAATGGTTATGTTGAAGGAGAAAGAATGCCGGTTCTTGTGGGGGACGTCGTGATCTGTGAATTTTTGGGTTATCGCTCGGACCCAGGACCAGAGCGGGGTGACTCGGGGGCAGGACCAGAAGATGTGGAGCATATCCGCAGGAGAGGAGCCACAGCGCCAGCACGTGTCTGGCACATCTCGGTACATCTTGTGAAGTTTATGAGGGGTTCTATACCATCGCGTGAGGATTTTGTATCCCAGTTCTTGGTATTTGTTGCAGATGGATGATCTCAGAGAGTAACGTAGCAAACGGATTCTGTCTTATATTTCGTTGTATATATTCTTTCATATCTTTTTTGGTGTGGAGATCTTTTATATAGGATTTAAGGTCTCTTCCCTCTCTGGGGCATAAAGATGTCTGGGATATGCAGTGGGATCTCATAGAATGATTATCAGATCCTTCAGGTAATGGGGATCGTTGTTCTGGGCTCACCTGAACATGAGGAGCTGAGGAGGAGTGTATTGGAGAAAGTGCCTCTTGTGCTATCTTATCTGTTTGAAGGGATTGTGATGCGTCACAGATTGTGCATGGCCGCGGGAGAAGAAAGGATCGATGCACTGTTGTTTATCTCCTTCACTGGACTGCTGCCGGTCTTTGCCTCTTTGTCTCCCCATCCTAGCCGTATGTGAGCTTGTAATCTGAGCCTGGAATGTCTGTACTTTATTGCCAGTAATGTTGTCTGTGAGCCATCATAAACCCACAGGTGTGAGAGCTGTAGGAATCTCCGTCCTAGTACTCAGCCATTCGTTTGGCCACGCCCTTCTTATACTGCTTTGCTTCTTTTACTTCTTAGTGTTCCTCTTTTTTCCTCCCCGAAAATTAGAAACTAGATATAAATAAAATTGACAAGTCAATTTGTTTTAATTTATTCTTTCTCTGTTAGCCATATCCAGCCACAGACGCCACCGACTGCAGATTGTCAGGCAAAGTTGGAGAAGTAGCTTTGTACTGTGGTCGTCTTCTTCTAAAGAGAAGCAGTAATAAGATGGCAGCAACTCCTCCACAAAAGAAGAGGAGAAAGCTGCAGAAGATGGCTCACCTCAAGACCCCTTCAGTCCCCAGGATGAGGAGCCAGAGGGGGACGTGGAGGCTAAGGAGCAACTAGTTGGACCTAAACCAAGCCCCAGATGGCTATATGGGAGGTAAGTAAAATGTAAATGTGGCAAGTTCATATTTTCATCTATTTTAAGTGTATCCCCGCCCCTCCATCAGGTTCTACTGTTGTCCAGGAGAATTCTTATGATTCACTCATACCAGTGACGTGCAGTGGAGTCCGTTCTAGGTGAAGCATTTCCCCCTTTGCCATTGGTCCAAACCATCCACAGAGCTCCAGCCTCTAACACAGATCAGAGTCTGTTGCAGCTCTTGCCTCACTATGTTATATTGCACAACAGTGGGGAAGCCCGCTGCTGTGTAACCTAACTTAGCTGAGAAAAGCCGGATGCAGTGCCGCCTGTAATTAACTTAATTAATTAACCTGTTACTTTCCCTGCTGTGTAACCTGCTAGAAGCCGACCAGAATGGAGAAAAAGCTGTCAGCTTCAGGCTTGAAGCTGACAGCTTTTTCCTCCATAATACTAGGTGAGGCTCTGCCTCACCAGCTTCCCCTGATTGCACGTCCCTGACTTAAGGTGCTCATACATCTGTCGATTATTGTACCTGTCGGGTGATCACGCGATCGTACGATAATCGGCAGGTGTATGGAAGGCGTGCGACCATTTCTACTGTAAGGTCGCACGTCTTTTGTCTCTCGAGCAGGCTTGAAAACCCTGCTGCAAGAAACCGCAAGTTCCTGACACAGGAATCTCTAATCACAGCTGAAGATATGTGTGAATGGGGCGTTACCAGAAGACATTCAGTGGTGAGACAGTCTGCTGTAATAGGTGTCCAGCAATTGTAGGTCAGGGGTCATGATTCTGGCAGATGATCAAAGCTAACAAAATTAGAAGGCCATAAATTTACTGGTGCACCATATGTACTCAGCTGTTACCACTTCATGAAACATGCTAGATGAAGATATATGACAACAGAGGAAGACATTATTCTGCTTTTTGTGGGTAGGTCCTTACGTTTCAAGTGACATCCAGGTGTATTTAAAAGGCTTGTATTGATGGGAATGCAGGTCATGGTATAAAGTCCAAAACTGGCCCTTGCTCTCTTTTTTGCTCATTAGCAAATGCAGCCAAAAACGATGCCTCTGCTGACTATGGTGTCTTAGAATGGCAAACAAAAGCACAATGAGTATGCCAGCAAAAGGAGACATTATACTCTGCAACACAGTAGATTCTGCACAAAGATTCAAGTCAGGACAAGATTAGGAAACCCTAGAAGCAGGTTATGACCTCACAGGTTCTGTTACTTAAAATCCCCTAAATAAAGATTCCAAAATCAAAAATAAATAAATAAATAATCGAGGCAACACAATGCATGTCAATGCACTATGCCAATGCATGTCAATGCACCTGCAGATGCTTTCAGCGCACAAATTCCGGTGTGAACGTAGCTTCATTGTGGTTAGCTATTACTTTAATCATTGTAATATTATACTCCCCAAGATATCCCCTTATTATGATTAACATTTTTGCACTTGACTTGATACTTCTGTATGTATTATGGTTCAGCCATCATTTACACCTAGGATAGAGAAAAGAGGACGTCACTATTGTATTCTGTGTAAATATATTTTGATGAATTTGTGTGATGGATTATAGAATCGACTTTGTGATTTATGTATTTATGATTTTATTCCTTTTATGTAGTGAGTTTTTTAGACAACCACCCTATTGAAACAATTCTGCCCAATATATTAGGATATTTTCAATTTCAAGCTAATGTCTAGTTTGGTTACTAACCCTCCTTTAGTGGACATTTTAAGAACTGCTTTTTAGTCAAATTCTTGGTTACATTTTTTTTTAAATAAATTCTTTATTTCAAATTTCCAATGTTTACGGATGTACCCGTATGGACACGCAGGTCCGTGTACGAACAGGACATACAAAACATTCAGTATATGACAACGGTAAGGAGCGGCACATATATAAAAGGAACAACCTTCCATACCCCATTAATCCTATCCGGGTACAGTGTGGCGTGGATGATTCGTAGGGAGCACCAACACGTGGGGAGTGAAGGCCCTCCAATGAGGCTAGTCCAGGTGATCCCGCGATTGGAACCCCGTCTGGCTGTACAGCAGTCGGGATACCCTAGGGTACCCGCGCTAAACAATATTGCTACCTTGCCTGTATTTATTCCCAGATGGTCCGCTGGGTGCATGTGTGGCATAGACTTGGACCAATCATCCATGGGGGGGGTGCGGCCCCTAACGACCTAACAATAGGATTGTTGCCATATAGCGATGAGGGATAATGCCAAGGTTGGCCTTAGGAGGGTAGGGGTATGGGTAATAGTACTGACGAGGTGGGGGGGAGCACACGACAGGGGGGTAAGGGTAGGCAGAGGGTAGGGAGGGGGATGATCTCAGTGTGTCATCGCTGGAATTCAGGACTCCATGATCTCTCGATACTCTGCAGAGGTAGTATAGACTATCCAATAGTACCAGGTGGTCGAGAATCTGGAGGAGGTGCCCTTGATGGTGCTGGTGAGGTCCTCCATGAGCCTGATGTCGTTAACTTTGGAGAACCAAAGTTGGACCGAGGGTGGAGTCTCCTGTTTCCAAAGTAATGGTATGCATGCTCGGGCCGCATTCAGCAAATGGATCAGAACCGATCGGGAGTAACTCTTAGGTGAGAAATGGTTATGGTGAAGGAGAAAGAATGCCGGTTCGTGGGGGACGTCGTGATCTGTGAATTTTTTGGTTTATAGCTCGGACCCGGGACCAGAAGTTGTGGAGCATATCCGCAGGAGAGGAGCCACAGCGCCAGCACGTGTCTGGCACATCTCGGTACATCTTGTGAAGTTTATGAGGGGTTCTATACCATCGCGTGAGGATTTTGTATCCCAGTTCTTGGTATTTGTTGCAGATGGATGATCTCAGAGAGTAACGTAGCAAACGGATTCTGTCTTCCTGTGGGAGCTGGAGCCCCAGCTCCTTTTCCCATTGGTCAATGAAATATAGTGTGGGTTCTAGGTCCCTGGTGAGGGTGAACTGGTAGCACAGGGAGAGCGTTTTAGCTATCGGTCCAGTGTCTATGCATGTTTGTTCGAAGGGTGAGAGGTTCCGTGCGTAGGTAGATGGAACTGAAAGGGAGGACAGATAGTGTGTTAGTTGTAAGCGTCTCCAGGTTCCTAAGTTTCTCATTCTTGGTTACATTTAAGTATACAGTATTTTAACATGATTCTCCTAATATTTTATTTGCAAACCGCTTATACATCTTTTTTCTCTTTAACTCTAAAAAAAGAAAATTGTTTAGCCCCCAAAATTTGTTGTCTTCTTCAGCTGATGTATTTAATTGATGTGGATCAATTAAATACATAATTGCTCTCCTGAGACATTTGTTTAGCACTCTTTTCTGATTTGATTACCTATGGCTTTTCCAAGCTAGATGACCTCTACACTGGAAGGGCCCTGCACCTTGTGGAGAGCTTCTGAATTTGGGCACTTTGAGCCTTGCTTAAGACTCCTTTTTTCCTATGAACTGTAAACCACTAGATCCAGCTACTCACCACTACTTCTATTTGCATCAGCTAGTACACAATCACTGTTGGACTCAGATTTTTCCACATGGCTCAGTCAATTTTAAAATAGTCATTTGTCGACCTGGGTGATGCTGACAGGGACACCAATGCCTCATAGTCCTGGCGATGTTATGTTAATGGTTGTCAGGGTCTTAACATGCTTTCTTCTGTCTTTTTTTTCACATTTCAAATACAGTTCTGCCATGACTAACAGATAAGCTACTGGAGATGATCATGTGGCAGAACCAAAGGATCTCTGAACTGGAAAGGTTGCATGGGATTACACCTCCTCCAAGCCAACCTGCTGCCTTCTATTATCTTAGTTTTTTAAATTTTATTTTAGGTAAAATGATTTTAGGTGTTTTTTTTATATATTTAAATATATATATTTTTTAGTAGATGTGTACATTAAACATTTTCTAAACTAGTTTGTTGCATTCGTTGTACTTTGTTTTTCCATTCCTTTACCTTTTGTCATACAGAAAGGTGGATTTATTAAAGGAGTAGGGTGTTCTCTTTGCTAAATGATTTAGGGTTTTTTTCCCTGTTTTTTTGTATAAGAAAATTGAAATTTCACATGAACAAATACACAAGTAGAGGATGTTTGTTATGCAACATCTATTAGCACGTAGCTTAGTGAAAGCTGTGCTGACTCAAATCATGCAATCATATGCAAGTTGAAATCCTGTTTTCTAATTTTGTATGTGCACATGCTTGATGATTTTAACTTTTCACTATGCTCACCAATCTTACTAAAGAAATCTATATGACAAGTAAAAATGCTCAACTATAGCAGTATCTTGCCTACAAAACCACTACTCCTTTCATAAATTGTTTGTTTGTCCCTCATCACCCCAGTGGTGTAACTACAGCCATAGCAGCCAACACGTTTTCTTTTACCAATACTTGTTTTTCGAGTTTCTTTTTAAAGTGGTTTTCCAGCATTGCTGCAATAATTAAAATTAAAAATGTGACTTTTTACTTAAATAACAGAAATGTGTATTATTTGCATAGTGTTTTTCCAACAAAGCATGTCATACATGATTCCATTTTTCGGAGACCCATGCTGGATTGGTCAAAATTTGAGACACGGGTGACCATGTGCACATCATACGGCTAAAGTCAATAGAAAAAATCCAAGATGCTGGGTGGAAAATGAGCATCAGCAGAAAATGACTGCATCCAATCAGATGCCGTCACCGTTTAGGCAGTCACTGGTACTGCGTCTCTCTAAATGAAAAAGGATTGATTTGCTAAAGGCAAATATGCTGTTTACTTTGCAAGGGAATTTTTCCTTAGTAAATGTGGTGAAAATTCACTTTGCAAAGTATACCCAATCACATGCAAGGAACATTAAAAAACACAGTAGTTTTGAATGCTTGCACGTGGATGGATGATGGAGGCCAACAGAACTTCACCTCACTAAACTTAGGAACCATTCCTTTCCAAAGTGAAAATAAATTTGTAACAGTCATCAGCCTATTTGCCTTCAGTAAATCAACCCCCCAATCCCTGTCAATAAATCTGACAGGGAAGATTGCTCCAGCCACGAAGTTTAGCATTGATGGTGGAATTGAGTTCTCTTATTCAGTCTGTGGGGAAAAACAAGAGAACCTGAAGTATGCATGGCTAGCTTAAGCTTAGTTTAAAAAAAATAATTGTAGAAAGAAACATGATTTACTCATTTAAACAAAGAATCCTATTGACCTCTTTTGACTTGGTAAATTCAGGAAAGCTACTTATTTACATAAAAAATAAATGGTTGAAAAAGTGTTTAAAAAATTTACATGAAAGCAAATAAATCAACATTTAGATGTGTGGTAGTGAAGAGGGGGGTTCAGTTGAAGAGGTTGGCTCAGAGGGGGTGGAGGATAGCCCAAGGTATGGGGATTGGGAGGCATAAAAGAAAGAAAAGGGTAGGTGATAGTGGGGGGAGGCAAAGGAGGGTTGGAGGGTATAGGAGATGGAGGAAAGTGGCCAATGGTGGGAGGAGACAAAGAAGGGTTGGAAGGGATAGGAGAAGAATTGTGAGTAATAGTGGGAGGGAGCCAATTAGATTTAGGGGAATAGGAGGAGAATGAAGGTAGGCAATGGTGGAAGGAGAATGAGAAGGGTGGGCAACAGTGGTGAAAGTAGTTTGGAGGGGTGATAGAAGGAGGATGGGTGAAGATAATGGGAGGGGGTATATGAGGTTTAGGGGGGCAGAGGAGAAGGAGAACGGTGGGCAATGGTGGGAGGGAGCAGAGGAGGAGTGGCAGAAAAAAGATATAGAAAGATAGTGATGATGGTAAAATGAATGGTCAGGTAGGAAATTATGGGGGGAGCGGGGGTGTTGGTAAGCACATGTGGAATACTCTTGGGGGTGGAGGGGTTTTGGGATGTTTGTGGAGAATCAGTGAGGAGGTAGAGGAATCTGAGGATTGGGGAGCTTCTATTAAAATCTTTGCAGGCTCAGGGTTTTGTTGCCTGGCATTCTACTGTATGCTGTTTGAATCTAGATCTACATATATAAGGTTTGACAAAAAGCCATGTACAAATAGGATTTTTGTATTTACCATAAAATCCTTTTCTCTGCATTTATTGGAGGACAGTGGAGATCTTCAGATCCTGGCCAATTGGGTTGTAGCACTACCTTCAGGAATAGAACACTTAACATAAGGGCTAGTTCACACCAGCCTCAGTGAAGGTTTTGAAATACCCTGCAAAAAGAAGGGAACTAAGATTCCAAGCAGGGAGCTTAGGTACTTACTCCTTGACACTAGGCTAAAAACTGAGCTGCCTCTAGCTGTTAGGGGGTTTGGCCACCATCACAGGCCACCCATAGGCTAAGCTTTTGTTTTTGTGCCTAGTGTCCTACTGAAGGTGGCACTATAACCTAAACGGTCAAGGTCTTAAGATCTCCACTGTGTCCTTTAATGAACGAAAGACAAATAGGTTTTGTTGTTGCAGTGAATCATTGACCATGTTAGAGATATTGGAAATCTGCTGCATACATCCTTGATTGATTCAGAAAAGGTTGCTGCTATTTGGCAGTGTACATTTCTTTCACGGTAATGAGTTGTTGCATGTCAGCATTACATTCATGGTACGCTTCACTAAAGAATGACAGCATGCCCTACAAGTGTTGCTCCTGTTGGAACATCAGTATCCATGCAAATTCAGAGTTATTGGATTAATCTATCACAGTGGGCAAGCTTTGGTGGGCAGATCCAACTGAATCCAACGTGCCCTAAAAAGTAAAAATAAAATACTTCTCAGTGGAAATTGTTATTGGAAAAATCACAATTATACAAAATGGTGGGATACTTTAAGAAAAGTAGAGCATGATCACTTTGCAGTACTTTTTTTTTACTTATCATAGAGAATGTGTTCAAATTATATTTATGAAAGAATACACAACCACATGCCAAATTTGAAAAAAAAATTTGTTTAGTATCTTGCACATGATTGTTTTATTGAGGTCAACACATCTTGACCTAATTCACTAAATGACCTTGCAAAGTGAACAAATACCATGCTAGATGAACATACTGTACTGTTTTTATAAATCAACACTATCAGGAGGATTAAAAAACGCAGATATGGCAAAACTCTAATTAACAGGGTTATTCACAAGAGGGTGAAGAGTTTGGAGAAGACAGGAGAAGTGAACAATCTATGACAGCGGTGGCAAACCTATGGCGCGCGTTCCAGCTTCCCTGCAAAAACAGGTAAGCAGGAGAGGGGGCAAGGGGCAATGTTCTATTTATTAATTTTTATTATTAGTTCTGTGTGTGTGTAATATGTGTAATGTGTGTGTGTTTTATTGAGTGTATAAATGTTTGATTATGCATGTTTCCCTATTTTGCCTAAGGCCCCATTCACACTGAGCGGAAAATCCCACGATTTCCGCCACAATATCGCGCATTTTTGCCGCGTGATATCGCGAGAAGTCGCCGGCTAATGTTATTCAATGGAGCTGTTCTTGTGTGGATGGTGCGCGATTTTTCTATTTTTGAATGCAGCGCGCCGCTGAAGGTCGCGCGATCGTTGCTGGAACGTCGCCCCCGAACAGTCGCGCTATCCCGGCCGCGTGGACCCGCTTGTAAGGTATGTCGCTTGGTGTGAATGGGGCCTAAGACAGTGATGTTGAATATTTCTTAAACCCGAGCGCCCGAACTGCAATACAGTACTAAACTTATTTTCAGCGCTGTCACTTTGAGGTAAATTAATTGATTTTGCGTTGCAATTTGGGCACTCGGGTTCAAAAAGGTTTGCCATCACTGATCTAGGACATCATAGCTGATTTGGAAAAATTCTCCAATTCAGCTCACTTTCTAGTTCAGCTATGTTCTCCTAGATTGTTCACTTCTCCGGCCTTCTCCAAACTCTTCACCCTTTAGTGAATAACGCTGTAAGTGTTTCCATATCCAAAACCTTTATACTGTAACCTAGTTTGGGATGGAGTGGGGTATTAACCTCGGTTATGTTTTACTGCTATCCTGGGCTTTGTTCAAGAGATTTAAGCTCATTTCCTGTTCTGGTGACACAGTATTACCAGAAAGGAAGCAAAGGAAAATATGCAACAGTAAAACTGACACAAACAAAAAAAGTGACAGCGGTTCTAGCATCCCCCTACTCACCCTAGAAAGGTTGTTTTTTACTTCTTTCTGTGCTGCCAATGGAGAGTTCCAATGACTTCCTGTCTGGGTAAAATAGTGTCCCTAGAACAGAAAGTGAGGGGAAATCTCTGTAACAGAGTTCTAGACAGCAGTAAAACCTGACAGGGCTTGTTATCCCTACTCCATCCAAAACAAGGAAACCAAAAATTGACACTTAAAGTACTGATACAAAAGGTCAAGAGTGTTGCATTGTGCACGTAAACACAGGTTAAACTGTAATTACGCAACGCCATACACCTACAGCATCAATCTCCAGGGAATAAGTATGTGTACCACATTCTCCATCCTACCAACTCTCACGAGCTCCATAGGATAACATCCCCATTCTTCAAGCTATATCCATGCTACCTTACCTCCATCCAAGATGATCAAGGACAAATTGTGAGTATTTAGAATTCTTGGTAAATATTTGCGAGCCGTTAGCAGTTATAGGACATGACTTGATGAACTGTAATGTCACATGCTGCTAGGCACTTATTACAGCACATGCTTGTAATCTTTTTAGGGGGTATAAATCCAGACTTTATCTGAATGTCAGGCTACAATATTTGTGGTTTGTTTTCCATGAAGTAGGGAAGAATTATAATTCCTGTGTTTGTCTTACTGCTATAGTGTTACAAACACAGAACAATATACTAGACTTTAATGGTGCCACGATAAAACTTACAGGGTTATTCACAAAAGGGTGAAGAGTTTGGATAAGGCAGGAGAAGTGAACAATCAAGGCCAAAATAGCTGAACTGGAAAGTGAGCTAAATTGTAGAATATTTCAGAAATAGCTATGTTGTCCTAGATTGTTCACTTCTCCTGTCTTCTCCAAACTCTTCACCCTTTTGTAAATAACCCTGTAAATAAAGTTCAGATACTTTTATTACATTTAAGAAAACATTCTGTTAAAACACCATGTTTGTTCATACAATGTAGAATCCGAGTATCTCTCTAGAGGTGTCTGAGGGCTAACCTTAATCTAACGCTGGATCAGCTACATAACAATAGGCATTAAATTCAGCATTATATTCAGTACTTTGCATAAAATTAGTATAATCGGTTATTATTTTACATCAAATGATTTTACTTCCAGTGAGATGAGGAGAAAATGCATTTTACAGGACATCTTCTTGCCTGCTTCATCAGGAGAACCTCAGGAAATTATCTGAAATAGCATCTTAATACGTATAGCTGCTATAATCTGATCAAAAGATACCCAGATGTAATCGTGGACCCTCATTTTGGTGGATGCAGAGGGCATAAGAGGAACCAAGTATCCACCACTGCCAACATGGTACACCTCAGACAAAGATCTTCTCCGTAATCTCATGGATACCAAAGTCCACATTTTTTAATCCTTTAGGTATTATTTCCACATGTAGATAACTGACAAGTATCCCAATGATATAATGGAACAATTACCTGGCAAAATGTCCCTCCTAAATCCTATATTATTCCCAGCCTACATCAGGATTCCAGGGGGTCAGCACCAACATGAACTGTGATATCACCCTCTGCTAAGCACTGATGACAGTAAATGGTTGTAATGTTTTTAGGGGTACAAAGCCAGACTTAATCTACCCTTAGTTTGCCATGGAGTGGACCTTCTGCTATAGTGCCCATAGTTGGGAGGATTTCACATCACTTCCTGTTCTGCTGACAATGTTTTACATAAGCATTATGTGGGTCAAAAACACAGCCGCAAAAGCTGGACAGAGGTTCATGTCTTTCCCAGCTTGCAAAATGTAGTTTTTCTTTCTGTCTTCATTGCTGTTGGAAAGTATCCTTTTTATTGTGTTATTACTTTGCCAGTCACAAAGTGATGTGAAAAATCTCCAATGAAGCCCCAGAGAGCAGTAAATAACAGGAAGGGATTCCAAGCCTTTTGCAATACATTTAAAGAAAACAATGGGCATACACTTTAATAGTAGTTTGCTTTGAGCCTGTATATTGCAATGCTAAGATTAAGGATGGCGGAATTAACACAAAACTAACAAAAAGACATTTTGCTTTAGTTTTAGGAATGCATGACAAAGGTTTAGTGAGAAAATATTGCTGAGACAAAATGCTGGTGTTTTGTAATACACAATAGAAATGGGAAAGCTAAAAGTAGAAAGCATTTCAGTCTTACAGAACTTTCAACCAAGTTGACCCCATGCGGTGGTGAATGGTGTTCTGAACTGCCTGAAGGCTCCTGAGAAAAAAATATGAAACAAGACAATAAACCCAACAAGTACCAATGAACAAAGGAACTGGTGGAAGTTCAAGTTCATTTGTATACCACAGCAAAGACAGGCATGGCTCCAGCAACAAGAACCAGTTGGAGTTGAACTTCTGCACATATGCAGTTGGGCAAAAAAATATTTAGTCAGCGACCAATTGTGCAAGTTCTCCCACTTAAAAAGATGAGAGAGGCCTGTAATTGGCATCATAGGTAGACCTCAACTATGAGAGACAAAATGATAAAACAAATCCAGACAAATCACATTGGCTGATTTGGAACAAATTTATTTGCAAATTATGGTGGAAAATAAGTATTTGGTCAATATCAAAAGGTCATCTCAATACTTTGTTATATATCCTTTGTTGGCAATGACAGAGGTCAAACGTGTCCTGTACGTCTTCACAAGGTTGGCACACACTGTTGCTGGTATGTTGGCCCATTCCTCCATGCAGATCTCCTCTAGAGCAGTGATGTTTTGGGGCTGTCGCTGTGCAACACGGACATTCAACTCCCTCCAAAGGTTTTCTATGGGGTTGAGATCTGGAGACTGGCTAGGCCACTCCAGGACCTTGAAATGCTTCTTACGGAGCTACTCCTTCGTTGCCTGGGCGGTATGTTTGGGATCATTGTCATGTTGAAAGACCCAGCCACGTTTCATCTTCAATGCCCTTGCTGATGGAAGGAGGTTTGCACTCAAAATCTCACGATACATGGCCCCATTCATTCTGTCCTGTACACGGATCAGTCGTCCTGGTCCCTTTGCAGATAAACAGCCCCAAAGCATGATGTTGCCACCCCCATGCTTCACAGTAGGTATGGTGTTCTTTGGATGCAACTCAGCATTCTCTCTCCTCCAAACACGACGAGTTGTGTTTCTACCAAATAGTTCTTGACCCACCTCCCAGCTTCCTGAGTGGCTGGGAACCCGGCTCGATGCTGATTGGCTGAAAAGCCAGCTTCCCGGCCAATTAACATCGAGCCAGCTATGCTGATTGGCTGGGAAGCCGACTTCCTGGCCAATCAGCATGGAGCCGGCTTCCCGGGATATCAAGATGCCGGGTGGCAGGTAATGACATGATGCCCGGCTTCCTGATTGCCTGGGAAGCCGGCTCCATGTTAGCGGAAGTACCGGTATTGGTGAGCACCAAAAGATAAATATCGGTACTCGATACCGAAAAAACGATGTTGGTGCATCCATAAAAATAAATATTGGTATATTAATATAGACCTATACTGTACATGGTATATATCTATTTAATCATCAAATAAATTGCCGCAGTCCACGTTAGTAGTATGTATTATTATAATTTTATAGTTGTATTGTGTTTTATTATATGAACTAATTTACTGTATGCAAGGATAATAAGTACATATATAAAAGTAGAGAGTACTTAATATAGTTTTCATGATCTCAGTTCTTACTTTTATTTTTATTCCAATGTGTAGAGATTTTTTTTTTACAATGTGTACCTGGCATTAGTGCCTTCCATACAAGTCAGTGGCTGTATACAGCTATATGCCGCACTTGCATAAACATGCATATGGGTGCACAAACCCAAAAGCAGATTGTCATACATGCGTTTAGGCAAGTCTGACATATACCTGTGTACAGGCACTGATATCTATGTAATGTTGAAGATGTTTCATCGCTTATCCAAGTCACTTCTTCAGGCCTTAATATATAAATACCTATAATAATAAATATCTATGGGAGTTTGTAGTATCTCCCTGACAGAGGATGTATCCTGGAATTTATGTTGTATAGCCACAGGCAGGTGTGTGTATGAGCTCTTAATGGATTGCATAACTGAGCACATATCACAGCAACCAAACAAAATCTGACTTCCAAAGCCGTTCGTATAGATGTGTCAGGAGTCCTTCTGTACATACATTTATGGAAATGCTGAAAGTTCCAACACTATTATTGAGATTTATATAAAAACAGTTACCATTTTTTCCTGAGGACTCCTATTTTGGATAGCAGCTTTTTGGTATTAACCATATTCATGGTTAGGTGTTTTTGCTGGAACTAAAATATATACAGTGGTCACATTTCAGTGATAGTGAATAGAGAAAGAGCTATTTTGTTGAATCCTTGAAACAGGAGGCTAATGGGGATTAAAAGGTACACCTAATCTCTCTTTTACATTCTGCAGCTTTCATTAACAGCAGTCAAGACATCTGCAGTCATAAATCAAGACATCTGCTCTGTTATCTTTAACCGCTTCCCGGCCGGCCGTTGTACATAAACGGCCGGCCGGGAGCTTCCTAGATGTAACAGGCCATGTTACAGCGGGAAACGCGAGCGGGAAACGCTGTCAATTTAAAAACAGGCAGTGATGCCCGTTAACATACAAGCGTACAGCCGGCGGATCGCTTGTACAGACATCCCAACCTGCAAAACCTTATTTCGTATCAGGGAGCCGCTATCTAATAGAGGGAGACTCCCTGAACATCAGGGAGACAAGAGATCCCTGGCTTGTATGAGCTGCCAGCCCGTGTGTCCCCACCCCCTCCCTCCTCGGCCCAACTCCCGTTGTCACGCTGGTCCCGGGCTCCGCTGTGCCCGGTGCGAGTCCGGGACCAGCAAAATGCTTCTCTGACAGGGGATCAGAGGGAGGTTGTTACACGACCTCCCTCCGGTCCCCTCTCCGCTGTCAGAATGCGGAAGTGGTGTATATTACATCACTTCCGCATTCTCGTGTCATCTCTGCTTCATCAGCTTCTTCAGGGGGGTCCTAGGTGACATTAGGGGTCTTGTAGACCCCTGATGCCTCCATAAAGAGGACCTGTCACTTATTTTGCTATCACATAAGGGGGTTTCTTAGCCCCCCTATGTGATAGCAATAAAGTTAAGTGGAAAAAAAAATGTAAGTTCCCCCCCAAAAATTAAAAGTTACACATAAAAAAGAATTAAAAAAAACAAAAAAAAATGTTTAAGTCCCCACCCCTACATACACACATGCAAACATGCGTCAGGTGCGCATTCCTGCGAAAACTATGATTGCGCCCATTACGTCTCACATGTTACATATCGCCGCGAACGTCGGAATGAGAGCTATAATTCTAGGGCCATTAATCACTGATAACACTAAACTGATGAGCTGTAAAAGCTTTTAAAGCGTCACCTATGGTCAATTTTTAAGCATGACATGTTTGGTGTCTATTTACCCGACGTGACCCCGATCTTTTATATTTTACCAAAATAACTGGGTAATAATAATTGTTTCCTAACATAATGTAAAAAAGTCAGTAATTTTCCCGAAATATAGTCAAAAATAAAACCTGCAGTGGTGATTAAATACCACCAAAAGAAAGCTCTATGTTTCCCCATAAAATGGTATAAAATTCATTTCAGTACAGCGCTGCATGACGGAATAAATGTCAGTCAAAGTACCGCAGCGCTGAACACTGAAAAATGGCCTGGCCAGGAAGGGGGTCTAAACACCTGGTCAGCAAGTGGTTAAAGCCTATCTCCAGGGGGGAAAAAAACTCCCTTTGCAGTGAGAATACACCGACACTGCAAAGATTAACTACTCACTTATGTCTAGGGGAGCTGCGTGAAGGACTTTTACTTACCTGTTCTATGCTCACCTCTGTCCTCTATGCTTCGGCTCATGTACTGTCCCTTGCTGTCCTAATGTATAGTGCAGGGCTATGGGCCCTTCATTGTACGTGAGGGCATCAGCGTGCCTCCGACCCCCGGAGCGTAGGGGGAAAGAGGCTGGGGATCAGGTAAGTAAAAGTCCTTTATATGGGTACCCTAGACCTAAACAAGTAGTTAGAGGCTACGTTTACCTTTGTGACCATTTATCCTATTATACCCATATTCAGGGTGCAATATGAAACATGGTCATATCTCAATTCCCCCACTACCTAAATCGCATGGTTCTTTTCCCTACAGGGTGTTTCTTTCCTAATCCATTTACAGATCCGTTAACAGGATCTGTTAGTGGAGAAAATACAAGTCTCATCAGTCATAGCGGCAGAGGGATTTGTAGTTCTCTATGGAATACAAGTGCAGTGATGTTACTGCACTTCTACTCCATTTATCCTTCCTGCCGTTCATGTTACTGAGGGCCCTGTCACACCATCAGGAGTGCATTCCAGTGCGTTCGGCCTCTGGAACCCAACCCGCCCGCCTCAGTTTTATGGGGGACGGCAGGGGGCCTGGCGGTGCATTGAACTCAATGGAACCGCAGCCATGCCACCCACCCATGGTGCGATTGCCAGCACTCGAACGTGTGGCACATTAGTGCCTGCGTTCTGGTCCAGTGCGATTTGAAAAAAATGCTGCAAACACTATGTTTTGCAGATTGCACTGGACCGGAACGCAGGCACTAATGTCCCACGCGTTCGGGTGCTGGCGATCGCACTGCGGGCGGGGGAGCGTGGCAGTGCATTGAACTCAATGGCAGTGCAGCCACACCCCCTGCCTGCGGTGCAATCACCCGCACCGGAATGCGTGGCGCATTAGTGCCTGTGTTCTGGTCCAGTGCGATCTGCAAAAAATTGTTTGCAACATTTTTTGCAGTTGGCCGGGTTGCGTTCCAGAGGCCGAACGCACTCCTGATGGTGTGACAGGGCCCGGAATGTCCATACCGAGGTACAAACATGGATGGGAGGAAGAGTCTGCAGGAGTCAGAGCATTACACCTATGATCCACTGATTGCAGTTGCAATGCTTTATTGACTCCAATACCTGAAAAATACTGTTTATTTTTTCTGTTTGGAAGAAGTGTGCATTTTTTTTATTTTTTATAAAACATGGAATATCCCTTTAACCCCTGCAGTGCGGGGATAGCCCCACTGCAAGAGTGTTCTTTTATTCGGGGTGGGGGTTCATTTCCCTGGAAATTGGTTCTAATCTTTTAGATTGTAAACTCTCACAGGCACCATATTTTATCTTGACTTGTATTGTAATGTCTTTCTTATATTGTAAAGCGCTGTGCAAACTGTGGGCGCTATACAAATCCTGTATAATAATCTTGAGTATATGGAAAAGTTTGCCATACTCTAAATCAAGCAGCTAAGCTTCTAGCAAACTGCATGGACGTGATTAAGTAACTCCATCATACTCCTTTGCTGCAGCTTTCGTTGGAAAACTAGAATTAGCTTGCTTAAAGAAGAACCCAAATAAGCGTCGCACACTGACAGCACACAAACCAAGCCACCGGAAACGGAAAGACTATAACAAGGCGGGGCCATCAACCTCTGAAACGTGTCAGTAGCGATCGCTGGCCGGGGAGCAGGAGTCTTCAGTGGCCATCTTTGTTGAGAGCAAGGCAACCCCCTGTAGACGAGTGGCTAATTCATAGCATGTTAAATACTGAATCAAAAAAGCTCAGTAAGGTGATAGGTATATGTAAACATGTATGTAATTATCGCGTAGGCTTAGAAACAAAACAAAGTGTAGCCTGTATTTGAATGGTAATTCGGTGTAAGACAGGTTCTGCCCTCAACAAAAATGGCGGCAAGCAGCGTCGCGAACGGAGCGTCATCATTAATAGACGTTCTCCCCATTGCTGCTTTGCGTGCCCGTACTATTCTAAGGGCTGAAGATGGCGAATTCAGGGGGTGCCGCGGGTTCTACCGCCCTGGCATCTCTGTGGAGTGATGTGAATAAAGCTGGACAGAATGGCGACTTCTCTCGGGCTTTAAAGTCTATCAATAAGAGTAAGTAAGGGCAGCCTGCACGGTCGTATGTGTGTAGCTCTTCCTAAAATTTCTTTCTTAGGGTGCTGACAGGTTAACAGTGATCTATTGTTTTGGTGCATTACAGTTTTAACCTATCAGGGTGTTCATTCAGTCGTAGCATAGATGTTCAATAAAATAAAACACATTTTCCTTATAAGTAGTTGTGAGTTTACTGTACACTGCAGAGTGTTTAGAAAGTGCCCTCCACTGTTCTAACATATGGATATGTGCAATGACTAATGTGGGTGAGTTCTGCATTCTTAGTTTGCAACGTATAGGCTCACCCCAGATGTCACAATCGGATTGTACAGTCCCCTTTATACGCACAAACGCGCGTTACACTCTGTGAAATGCCCTTTAAGCTCACACACACGCATTACAATCTGTGAAATGCCCTTTAAGCTCACACACACACGCACTACAACCTGACTATACAATCTCCTTTTAGATCTACCGACAGCTGTCTAGTGCATGGGTCTGCCTGTTTGGATACATAGTGATTGGATAGGTTAGGTACATCCTCCTATTACATAGTTTTTACTAAATCCAATGTTAATTGGTACCATTGTAAGGTGTGTGTGAGGGCTTGGTGCGCACCAAATTTGTCCAAGCTTGTGCAAAATCGTCACTGGCACCCCAATTGCTCTCCAAAGTATGAAAGGAACATACAGGCATATTTGACATTATTTGTCATGTAATCTTCAACAAAACAAACGTACTTGTATTGAAAGCCTTGTGTTTACAGCCACTGGTGTTAAATGCTGGCTTTTCCATTTGAACACAGCGGCATTCAAAAGTAAGTCACAGATAGAGACTGCTTGGCTTGGCTTTGGTTTTCATGTGATTTTTTTTTTTTTTTTTTTTTTTTTTTTTTTTTTTTTTTTTTTTTTTTTTTTTTTTTTTTTTTTTTTTTTTTTTTCATGCATGCATATTTGCACATGTTCTTCAGGCTTGAGCATTTACTTGAAGGAGACACTTGTAACACTTGAATATATAAAATGCTTGTTCGGTGCATCTTTCAGGCACTGCTATTAACATTTATGGGAACAAAAATGTGAGATTCTGGCCAAAAAGAGGCACATGTACTTGTTAAAGCTACAAGTGGTAGATGACCCAATGCTCAAGTGTGAATGAGCACCATTGAATGGGATTCTTCATGTTGAGCATTGTCACGCTTCAGGAAACACGGAATAAAACGCTCAGCTGTGAATGGGCCCTAATGTGAAGCTAAAGATGCATTAAGGCATGTTATGTGTTCGCTCACCTCCCGATCTACTGAGCCAACCTGTGACAGTGTCGTTGTCACAGGTCAGCTAGAACTATGAGGTGAGTGAAAATCACTCACCTCATAGTTCTCCTTTAATTGCAGAAGAGACATGTGATGTCTCCTACAGTACAACAAACTATGTTTGCATTTCTTTTTAGAACGTTGCCTTGAGCTGTGCATTCACATTCTCGGCACACCTTTGAACTCCTGTGTGCTTCTGCTGGACTTGCATCACCCCCCTTCTGGCCAATCAAGATGGCCTAAGACCTGGTAGAAGCTGGGGGGTGTCAGTGCCGGCGAGGGAGCTTGCAAAAGGTGCATTGCTGGGGAGGCGAGTATTTGCAGACTTAATTTCTACTTGTAACGCAAATGTATCTTAATAGGCCCTGATGTGTCCATGGAAGGACTGGGCAGATCATAAGCAGTCTCATGACTGTCATCCATAGTGCCATAAGGCCTCATTCACACTGGAATCGGCCCGCACGTACAGCTCTGTGCACTGCTGTATCGGGCAACTCCTGGGAAGAACAGATGCTGCATGTGATTAGTACGCAGCCCCTGTCCTTTTCTATGGGACTACGCGGCCATACGCTCACCTCAAATGCAGGTCTGTAGGGGTGCATGTTTCCTGGCTCGGACGCAGACAGTACGCTTACCCACACGGACGTGCGAGCGTAGGGCGTTGTATGGCTGCGTAGTCCAATAGAGAAGGACGGGGGCTGCGTATTAATCACACGCAGCACTTGTCTTTCCCGGGAGCTGCTCGGTACAGCCCTGCACGGAGCGGTACGTGCGGGCCGATTCCAGTGTGAATGAGGGCTAAGGGTGTAACATGAAATATGGTCACATCTCAGACCCTCTTTATACCCACCTTACCCGAATCACGCGGTACTATCCGCAGGCAGCTGCTGTTTGAAATCGGTGTAGCTGTGCATGGCCCTGCCTGCACATTCATGCATCCATCAAAGGATTGAGGCATTAAAACGAAAACACTTGGCTCTGGGCACTTTGGAGTTCAGAGTCAGACACTAGTTCGGTTTGCATTGGCTAAATACAGAGGAGATATTAGGGGGCTAATAGACCGAGGGCCTGTCCCCAGTGAATTACAATTACACAGGAGGCTTGTCAGCCCCTTTGTCATAGCAATAAAGTTAAGTGGATACTTTTTTTCTTTCAAGTGTTTTAAAAAAATATATATAAATTGAAGAAAAAAGAAAGCTTCCACCCACACATGTCCATTAACATGCACCCTGTACATAAATGGCTTTTGTACAACACATACTGAGTCTTGGCTAAGTACACCAGAATGAGATTAATAATTCTTGGACCATTATTTAAGATTATTACTTGATTGATAAGCTTTAAAGGTTTGAAAAACATCACTTATCTATGATGGTTGTAGTTTGTTGCATTTTCTTTGGAGCATGTGATTTTACATCTTGATATATTTGGTATCTATAAACTTACCTTGGTCTCCACTCAGTTTGCAGATAATTTGGAGATTGTATTTTGTTTGTGTACGACTAAAATGTAATTTAAATGTATCAAATCAGCTGCAGTCAAGGCTTGGGTATGCTGACAGCAGCACTCCACTGTCTCTCAGAATACAATAGCCCAAAGGAGGGATTTGTTATAGATTTCTTTTGTTCAGCCTGCGAGATGAATAAAACAAATCTTAAAGGGTTTCAGAACCCTAAATTTTTTTGCATATATCTACTGCTAGCAAGCGGTAGATATATGCAAAAAGTTTTTTTTTAAACAACTTTAAACGTACCCCTGTCTTCGCCACACGCTCCCGTCCGAAAATGCTGTGGCGGCCACAAAGCATCTTGGGGCGGGCACATGCGCCGTTCACATTTTCGGCCGGGAGACGAGGAGAGACACAAGGTAATTCTATGGACGCGTGCACACGCATGCAGACACAGTGGGACAGAAAGTACCAGCAAGGACAGAGGAGTCAGCGCTGGATCGGTGACCCGCTGGAGAGAAGGCTGAAAAGGACAGGAAAGAGGAAGATCAGATTAAGAGACATCATTTAAGGTAAGTGCTTTAATATTGGGGGAGGGAAAAAAAGTTTTTGACTTTAATGTCACTTTAACTAGTATAGCCAGCTTTAAACCTAATTCTGTCTCCTATACATAGTAATTTCTTGTGATTTGCCATTATTAACAACTGAGCATAGTATAAAAAAATAAAGTTCTCCCAAATGCATAGCACCGTGTATGTTTTTTCTGATTTTGGTGTATTTTTGTTTTGCATTTAGTAGCATTTTAATTTTTTTGCTCTTTCAGTTTTGCAGGTGGCAAAGGATGATGTCAAAGCATTGCACTGTAAAGTGGTTTGCCTTCTTCAGAATGGAAGCTTTAAAGAAGCCCTTACTGTAATAAACAACAACACTAAAGTGCTAACTAGGTAAACTCGCCATATTTGTGAACACCATATATTCTGACTCCGATCGTTGTGATAGCGAAATATATCCCTTGCTGAGACCTCTATGCCTGGCCTGTATAAGCAGATATACTCACTGCGGACAATCTTCGTCAGATAGCTGAACTCGTCAATACCGATTCATTCAAAAGAGGTGTTTATTCTTTAACATCAGGTTACAGCAGATGATAGGAACAGCAGTTGAACGGTTATAGTATTGTGCGGTCAGAAAATGATGCCTTTCCTACGTACTGTGCAGATTACATGTGTGTCCTTGTTACATGTGGCTAGTAGCTGTGGCCATGACACAGGAAGTACTGCACACAGGAAGAAGGGTGGGGCTACATACAGAGAGGAAATACATCGTAGACATCACAAAGAATCACAGAAAAACATGTACATTACAACAAAAGGCCACTAGATGGCAGCATAGGATAACACATGAATTTAGCTATGAGAAAATATATAGGCAAACACACTATGTAAAACTTCTATCTATACTAACTTCTACAACATATTCTATGCCCCATTGGGGCGGCACACCATAGATCATGGTTTTGTTGTAATAAACCATAGAGCAGAGTATTATTTACCCCCAGAATACATTTCTCCTTTTTTTTTTTTCTGCTAATACCCAGGGCTGTAGATCGGCATTTCTCATCAGCAGTAATGAGAGACCTTTTTATTGCAAGTTTTACTCCACCAAATGTGGAATTCTTCACACAAAAAACTGATGTTAAAGTATTACTGTGCTTTAATTTAGTAACGTGTATGTAAACCCCAACAATGAACCTCTCCTATTTGCTTCATTTTGGTGTGTTTTTAAATATGCTATTGGAACCTGTTGATCTTATCAGAAATGTTCTTTTTACACTTACGGTGTTATTTCAAAGAGCCCTTCTAGTTGTTATATTGCACTACAGCCTTCATAACTTACAGGAGAACTATGAGATGAGTGATTTCCACTCGCCTCATAGTTCTAGCCGACCTGTGACAATAAGACTGTCACAGGTCGGCTCAGTAGATCGGGAGGTGAGCGAACACATACCAGGTTCACTCACCTCTTGATCCTGTCACGGCTCTCTGCCGTGACAGGGGGAGGGCTGGATTCCCCTCTCTCCGCTCTGATCTGCCAGCGCTGACTGGCGGAACGGACGGGGGAGGTGGCCGGTACAGCTGGCTCTGCCTCTAGATAGGCAGAGCCAGCTGTCACTCACGCAGCTGGGCGGATCCCGTCATCTACGTCGGGATCGGCTGCGGCGTCTCAGTATATATACTGAACTTAGGGTAACAGGAGGACGCTAGTTTGTGTCCTCCCGTTACCCTAAGGAGAACTATGGGGAAAAACACTGACCCCATAGTTCTCCTTTTAAATGGTGTAGAGATCTGAGAGTGGGAGTGGTTGAGTAGTTAAGTAAAAGACACTGGACAGGGCTAACACCATGAAAAATGCTGTGTGTAATACTGCGTGCTGCTGAATGCAAAGTCAGATTTTGTTAAATAACATGCTACCCAAGGCCCAGTCAGTTGAATGTAAGGAGCTCCTTACTTTGGGCTAGACCTTTTTTCTTATACTGGCCACATATGCTTGGCAGTTTGCTAAAAGAGTGAAGAAACCATTGAAATTGAATTGGAGAAATGATGGAAACCACAGCTTTGCCAGTTGAAAGCATATTTTATTATTACCATGCAAATTTCCACTTTTTGGTTACAAGAAACTGGAAATAAATAAAAACATGGCTGGCAGTTTGCTGTAGTTGAAAGTAGGTCTGCAGCTAACTATTTTCATCGATTAGTTAGCCGTTTAATTTTTTTCGATTAATCGAAAATTAAATAGTCTTTTTTTCTATGTGGGTTCACCTAAATTGTGTTTCCATTAGTATACTTTAATGTTTTGCTTTCCTCATTGCTATCACATGGGGGGTGGGGGGCTCACAAGCCCCCTATGTGATGGCACATTGGAGGTGACGGGTTCGGTTCTTTTTAAGGTGACATTAGGGGTCACCGTAAGGTGACCCCCCTAGTGTCATCTTTCCACTTCACTGGATTCAGCTGGTGAGGCAGCTGAATGTCAACACAGCAGTCAGTGGCTTGGCGCAATAGCCAGCCTGTTATTGGTCATATTAATTTGCAATAGCTGACTGTCAAACAGCAGAGGAGGGAAACTGAAGAAAGCTCTCCTTCAGGTCCTCCTCTGCTGGTTGACAGCAGGCAGTGGGTGGGTGCAATAGCTAGCCTGCTATTGCAATTTAAAATACCCAATAGCAGACTGGCTATTGTTTCCAGCCGCTGATGGGAGACTTGACGCGGGTGTTCTATCAATCCCTCGGACTCGAGTCCGAAGGAATTAAAAGAACACCAGCAGAAGAGGGGGTACAGGGGAGCAGAGGAGGAACGGAGCAGCAATGGGGGTACGGGGCGGGGGGGCAGCGGGTGATTGCAGAGTCACCGCAGTCTTCTCTCCCCACTGGTGCCGGCTGCAGTAGTCAGTGTCCCACTGCCTCTGCTGATACAGGCGGGGAGAGCAATGGGGATTGAAAGGGACACAGACCGCTGCAGCCAGCACCAGCTGGGAGGACAACGGAGGAGCAGAGCGGCGACAACTAATCAAAAATCAACTAATCGATGATAATCGTTGCCAACTATTCTCATTATCTATTATAATAAGTTGACAGCTGGTAGAACGCTTTAAAATCATCAAATGTAGGGTCAGCAATTTTCGTATTGTGTTTTCATTCAGCCTGCCTCTAATGTGGCCAATTAACTTTTTTGTTTTTTGCCAATTTCTGTAGTGACATAATAGCATTTGAAAAGGCATACTGTGAGTACAGGTTAAACAAAATTGAGAACGCTTTGAAAACCATAGAAAACGCTCCTCAGAAGACAGATAAACTGAAGGAACTCCAAGGACAAGTGGTAAGTTGTTTTTGTAATTAATATTTGTGTAATCATGGTCAAAGGAAAAATATATTTTCTTATTTGATTAGATCAGGAAGCAAGGAGAATCTGATAGCAATAAAAAGGGAAGGGTCAGAACCAGTTTTTTGTTGCTGTCTGTGACACCATTAAGATTTACCTAACTCCTATTGTGTCACTTGGACAGAAAGTGGTAGGAAAACCTATAACCGGTACACAAGCAGCAGTAAAGAAAAACTGACACGTTAGATACCAATCAAGACTTCTGTTTCAGATGGTCCTTACAACTTCCATAACTTGGCATTCACCCTACTTCCACATACCAAGTAAACTTTCTCCTGACGTAATGCCCTCCTATCCATGTGAAACCAGTTGGAAATCTCTTGGTTCAGAAGATTCCGTGCTATCAAAATGGCATACCTCCCCAAACAACTCTACTTTTTTTGCATGTTACTACAGCAGTTCCCAATTTCATTCTCCACTTCCTTCAGAATAGGATAATTTACATTTTATATTCCGGGACTCTAGGTGTTCTAGAGTCCATAGAGCTACCACTGATGACCCAAACTGAAAGGAGGCTTTGGAATCCCGTTTCTAGTAGACTACTGTAAGGCAGCCCATATTGCTCAGTTAGCTCTCCTGTAGACACACAGTGAAACCCCACACTATGGTCCTCTTGGATGTGATTGATTGCAATATCCTCACTACTCTGGCTACTGATAAACACACTTCTGATGACACTGGGTCTTTAACACATTCAATTAATGTATGGGATTCCATTAAGTTTTCCCAAGATTTTCTCTCACCCCATCTGCTATTGCTAGGCCTGGTGAAATGCTCTCTCTTCCTACCAAGGGTTGATTCCCCAAGCAGATTAAGATGGTGGATAAGCGAGGAGTTTACACACTACTAACCTTTTGATAGTATCAAATCTCTGGAATACTTTCAGGAGTCACATGCAGCTCCTAACCAGGAACATTTTAAAGTACAACATTTTTTTTCTCTTCTTTGCTGAAACTGACGGAGACCCCACTTATCCTTACGACCTTTGGAAAAAAAATTTGTAAAGACCACAGTTCTCTAGGTCTAATCTCTGAATTGTCTCTAAGTTTAAAACACACTTGAATGGGACTGTGATTAAAGGAGAACTATGAGGTGAGTGATTTTCACTCACCTCATAGTTCTAGCCGACCTGTGACATGAGACTGTCACAGGTCGGCTCAGTAGATCGGGAAGTGAGCGAACACATACCGGCGTTCGCTCCTCGATCCTGTCACGGCTATCTGCCGTGACAGGGGAGGGACTGGATCCCCCGCTCCGATCCTCCAGCGCTAACTGGCGGAACGGACGGGGGAGGGGGCGGGTACAGCTGGCTCTGCCTCTAGACAGGCAGAGCCAGCTGTCACTCACGCAGCTGGGCGGATCCAGACATAATTGTCGGTATCCGCTTCAGCTGCGGCGTCTCACTATCCCGCGAGCTGTAGCTTGCGGTATACTGAGCTTAGGGTGATGGGAGGACGCTAGTTTGTGTCCTCCCGTTACCCTAAGGAGAACTATGGGGAAAAGCCCTAACCCCATAGTTCTCTAATGAAAACCTATCATATTGATCACCCATGAAAGAGTTCTTTATAACATGGATAACTTATTCCCACCCTAATGCTGGGGCATTATGCTTTAAAAAGACAATTGGAACGATCGGACCTCCCCTAGAGATGAAGACCCTCCCAAAAACACAAACGTGACATGTTTTTGATTTTACCTACATGATCCAGAACTAAATATTAAAAAAAAAAAGTTTTGGCTGGCATTCTGCTTACACCAAACTTAAACGGTCATAGTTCTCTGTATTCTCATCATTCTCTGTGTAGTTGTGTTTTATAATGTGTTGCTGTGTGATAGTAAATATTATTTGCTATCGTTAAGCTTTATAGGTTGGAACGGTATGAAGAGTGCTTATCAGTTTATCGAGATATCATTCGTAATTCACAAGATGATTATGATGAAGAGAGACAAACAAACCTTTCTGCTGTTGTGGCTGCTATGAGTCTTTGGGAGAAGAGCACAACTGTAAGAGCCTTTTGTAACTTGCTTTCTAACTCGTGTGTATTTGTTTCTTTTGCATTAACAAGTATAGAAACGGGACTTGCCAGAAACATACTATCTAAATTTTCCATTTCTCCTTTGTCACAGTCGGCTTAGAACTATGAGGTGAGTGGAAATCACTCATGTCATAGTTCTCCTTTAAATTTTAGTAATATAATTCTGAAATGACAAATATGTGCCCTTTTTGCGCACAAGCTTGAAATTCAAGTAAGAGACAGGGAATATAAAACTTTACTTAAAGGAGATCTTCAGGAATTATTTTTTTCTGTCACACATCCTGGCTGTCCATTTCAAAATACAGATCTTCAATTCCTCTTATAGGAATGCAGCATTAACATTCACTGACTGCTTCTAGTCCTGCACATAATTCTAGTGGAATTAGTCACTGCCATAGTGACCCCTGGAATTCTATTACAGCGACTAATTCCATTCAAATAATCACAAGGACGAGAAGAAAGTGAGCTAACAGCACTGCTGTGCTCCTATCGTTTTTTTAGGGCAGCTGTATGCCAGATAGGACAGCACAGAGGTAAGTGTACTTCGCACATTACACTTACCACCCTTTCATAAACTAAAGTGATATTAAAGTCAAAAGATTTTTGAGCTATTTCAAATACTGTTGAAATCCCTTACAATGGATGTTGCTCATTGATGTATAAAAGGTTTAGCTTCCTTCAGTGAGCTGGTTCCTCAGAGCAATGACCTTTTGATCCTGTTTTAGGGTGGCTTCTTTCCCTTGCCAGGTCCTATAGAGACACCCTTGTGTGTGCTAGTAAGCCATGTGTGTCTCCACAAAGACACAGCAAGGCAAGCCACTTCCCAGCTCTCCTCCCAACCTAGTATATGGATTGCTGCTGGAGACTATTCTGTCTTGCTGGAGACTGTTCTGTCACTTGAGATCTTGTACTGGACAGATATTTCAGGGGAGCCAAGCTGAGAGTTGGAGCCAGATGTTTGGAAACATGATTGTAAGAGCTTGCACAAAAATGTATAGATATCTGTGAAGGTTCTCCTTCATCCAGGTCATGGTATATCTGTAAAAAATAAGTCAAGGCAACTGGACTTGCTGTATTTTTCTTGAAATTGTTTCACTGAACATCCAACCAGCTTTCTCAATTCAGAAATTATCTGGCAATAAATATGGTGAATGCCTAGACTCCAATTATGCAAATGCAATAAACACATGGCTATGACTTACAGATTATATAGATTGGAGTGACATTCACCATATTTATTCCCAGAATTTTTTGTACAAGTCATTCTGAATTGAGAAAGCTGGTTGAATGACTAGTGAAACATCTTCAAGAAAAATACAGCAATTCCAGTTGCCTTGACTTATTTTTTGAAGATAAAAATGTATAGAGATACTTGCTAGGCAATGTATATTTCTTTGCGCTTTTAATACTACTTTAATTCCTGGGGTTCTCCTTTTAATAAAAATGTGCTTTTTGATGTTAGGCAATATTCGTTTATTTTATAACTTTTTTTTTTTTTTTTTTTTTTTTTTTTTTTTTAACCCGTTTTTTTTTTTTTTTTTTTTTTTTTTTTTTTTCTAAACCGGATTTTGTTGTTTTACAGGAAGATTATGGCTTGCAGGAGACAACTTATGAACTATGCTTCAATGCTGCCTGTGATTTAATAGGGCAGGGAAAGCTGAATGAAGCATTGACAAAACTGCGGGAATCAGAACGTAAGTGTATTGTAAACCTTGGCATGCTCTGTGGGCTGGGTTGGAAATCATGCACATATTTACCATGTCTATAATCTAAGCTACTTTCTATCCTGCTGCATCATACCCTATGTATTCTTTTTGTTTGTGTTGCCTTGGCATATGTAGACCCCCAGAAGAATTTTAATAGGGACAATCCATGCAGAAAGTGTAGGAAGTGCCTATGGAAACTAATATGTGACTCATTCTGTAGGCAGCGTTAGTCCTAATTCCCACAGAGATACAATCTCCTCGTTTGTATAGAGAGAGGGCAACTTGCTGAGCTTATGAACGCTGTGGAATCCAAACTGTCTGCTCACAAGTGCTTGACTGCTTATAATAAAAGCAGTCACAGCTCTAATGAGCTGTCTGGTTACCATTTCTCCACTGCAACAATCACAGGAAGTAGTAGACATTATTTGAATGGGTGTGAGTAAACATGAGCCAGGAAGGATCGGAACATTCAAAAAAAAAATGTATCCCCTACAGAGGCATAGCAATAAAACCAGATTTCCTAGCAGTGTGAGGAAATCTAAGAACCTCTGCCAGAATTTTATTGTTGTCTGTGTCCTAGTAAGGAAGGTCTGTTCTATGGTAAAACTGACAGCTTTGAATCCTGCTCCTATCCAAAATGAAAAACAAGTTTTAGCTCTGGTATAAACTTATACCTACCTAAAGTAAATAAAGTTTTAGGCCTAATGAACAAGTGCCTTAGTGCAGGTTCTCCTGCACGTTCAGTAAACGTTTTAATCAGCCGGAAACAGCTGTTGCATAAAAGCCTTCAGGATGCTCTACAGCCGCCCGATTGCGGGTCCCTCCTCTATGCTTATTAAAGGAGAACTATGGGTTAAGTGGTTTTTTTCCCCATAGTTCTTAGGGTCATGGGAGAATATAAACTAGCGTCCTCCCGTGACCCAAAGCTCAGTATATCGTGAGCTACAGCTCACTGTATACTGAGACCGCCGCAGCTGCGACGGATCCCGACATTACTGTCGAGATCCACCCAGCTGTGCCATTGACAGCTGGCTCTGCCTATCTAGAGGCAGAGCCAGCTGTACCCGCCTCCTCCCCCGTTCATTCCTCCAGTCGGCGCTGGAGGATCGGAGAGGGGGGGGGGGAATCCCTGCAGGGAGCCGTGAGTGGCAGTCACTCTCTACAGGGACCGGATTGAGAAGTGAGCGAGCGACGCTATGTGTTCACACACTTCCCGATCTATTGACCCGACGTGTGACAGTTGCATTGTCGCACGTCGGCTCGAACTATGAGGTTGAGTCAAAATCACTCGCCTCATAGTTCTCCTTTTAAACATTCACTTTGCTAACTGAACATGTTCCATATTTTTACCAAATCAGCCGTATTGTGTAATAGATGGCCCTGGTTTATCCAGAATTGCGTTTTAAGCTAAGCTCTGGGATGAGCAAATCTTTGTCTAAAAATAAGAGGCATGTGTATCCTTACTGCAATATTGGTGTGCTTTTTGTTTTTCTTCCAGTACTGTGCAGTAATCCAGTGTGAAACTTGGAGCTTCCTGTAATAAAGACCGGTCACTGCTGCTCTCTTCTTGTGCAGGGTGACTGGTCTTGTATCCGGCTCCCTCCCGTAGTTTTCTGCAGGTAACCTGTAGTAGGTGGACATGCTGGGCCCCTCACACAGCTCTGCTGTCGGCACAGACTATGTTCAGTACACTGATCATATGACTCCTGCCTTTACGAGGTAATAACTTTGTAAAGGCATTTGGTGCACCCAAGTGGATTTATATTCTTTGGGCACAAAAGCTTTCATTAAAATATACTCCACAATAGCCACAGAGTTAATCAATATTAGTGATCAGTTTTAATTCTGCTATTATGTATAGTAAGGTTTGTGTTTTTCATATTGTGTGTTCATTGCATTTGAGCCATTTTAAAGTAATCTTTTCCTAGGGGATCTATATGGGGGCTGCCATTGCAGGCTTCCTTTCATAATTCTGGTTGCCAGGCTGTAATACGTACTATTGAACGTATATGCATATCAAGAAATTCACAGTACAGTATAGTCGGAAGTATGTATACTGATCCTTTTAGTTCTAATACTCCAACATCAAGTATGCAGATGAGAACCAGAAAACTAGCATTTGCAGCATGAGAATTCAGCAATATCAGGCTCTGTTTCTCTCGGGAAAGATTACATTGTAACCCCTTAATGACTGAGCTTGTTTTTAGTTTTGTTTATAACTGACGCACTTTTTACATTTTTGCTGTGTGATTCTTCCACGGCAGTAATATACTTTCCTACTAAGGACACCCACACATATTATATATTGTTTTTTAGAGGACAGATAGGGCTATATATTCATAATCACATATGTGCCTAAAGCCTCACTTAGTATGAATAAAATATGAAAATAAATGAGGAAAAAATTTAAAGGAAACACTTCTTCTTTTTTTTTTTTTTTTTTTCGCCCGTTTTATGTAATTTTTTTAAAAAAA
>NW_017306927.1:818665-830745 GCF_000935625.1 Nanorana parkeri | reverse complement strand
CAATCAAGAAGCTGGGCGCAGATAATGACACGTTGCCCAGCTTCCAGATTGCCCAGGAAGCCAGCTCCATGCTTCCAGCAGATGAGCAAAAAATGCATTTATAATTATTATGTCAACATTTGATAATTTCATCATTAAATTTCAGGAACTGATACTATCTTATTAAACTGAGATTTGGATTGTGCTGTGTACAGCTGATGGTAGTTAAAGGAAATTGGTAAATCATGATGGAAATAATGGGTAATGTAAAAGACCTGGTAGATAAACAAAATCAATAGGGACGCACAGATACCGATACTAGTATTTGTGTTGATACTGAGTATTTGGGCAAGTACTAGTACTCGCTCAAATGCACCGACACTTACCCCTGATACTGGAATTTCTGGTCAGAGATTTTCTCTGATTGGCAGTGCCGCAAGGGAACATGGAGCTGCCAATCAGGAAGCCGAGCAACGGCTCGATGCTAATTGCTGGGAAGCCGGCTTCTCGGCCAATCAGCATGGAACCGGCTTCCCTGGCAATCAAGAAGTTAGGCGGCGCTGCCCGGCTTCCTGATTGCCTGGGAAGCTGGCTCCATGCTAGCGGAAGTATTGGTATCTGTGAGTACAGAAAGATAAATATTGGTAGTCGATACCGAATAAACGGTATCTGTGCATGCTTTTTTGTGTTCCCATTTTTTCTGTATTATACTTTTTGTGTGAAAAGCATTCAACTAAGGCTGAAACTGATCTGAATCTGTATCAAACTCTCATGCATTGTATTTACCTTTTCAGAGCTCTGCAGACAGTCTTCAGAAGACACAGTAAGTGTATCTTTCTTTTTTATTTAATTTTTTTAAGCCAGTTTACATTTTTAGGCAGCTGTTGGAAATCTATGCAAGGTAAACTGACACTCTTTCAGAAAGTCTCCTGTTGAATACAAAGCCTTCCTCCCTCTTGTTGGCTATGGAAACATGAAGAGTAAATTGTCCTTGCCTATCAGAAAATGAAAGGAATGCATCAGCTACTATCATGCTACTGTAATATCTTCTACAGCCAAATTTATACAGATATTGTTTATCAACGCATTAGTTACTCGGTACTCGGCTTGAAGACTGTATAGAATGGAAAGCTACAGATGGCTGCTTTGAATATCAGTGATGCAGAGGCACCTATTCCAATTTTGAAGTGTTTAGCGGTGCATCCATTCTGGTCATAAGCCATGCATTTTATTGTTAAAAGTTTTGCTTTATTGCATTTTATTTTCAACAGTTTTGCTTTTCCACATTTGACGTGTGCATTGTAGTGATAATTGGTGACTTTAAAAATTATTTAAAAATCTCACATTTATTCGCCTAAATACTTTTTTTTGGGGGGTCACACATTGCTGGTCAGAATACAGAAGTGCTCTAATTATCCCAACATAACAGAGCAAGTGCCTTTCGTAAATTCTTCTCTACCCCATTACAAGCTTCATTTTGAGGGTAGATGATGCCCCTAAAACAAACCTGTCCTTTTGCCTCTCAGACCAGAACAGGTCCACATTAAATCACCCATACCCGGCAACACTTGCTCAGCTTTGCCACTTTGTTCACTTGCCAGGAGCAAAGAAAACACCCAGTACTTCTAGATATTATGGTGCATGTGACTCACTCCATGTAACAGTGCTGAGCCAAGCACCAGTCCTGACACATGTAGAGTCTGTAGCCCTATGGAAGATGCTATTCAAGTAGCTTGTTGCTTTCCCAGGACAGCAGTGGAAGGGGGATGTAAAGGTAAGCACGTGCTACTGCTTTATAGTAAAGTTGTTGCTTTACCTTAATAAATTCCATTCCACTCACTGTTCAGAACACCACAGCAATAGCACTTTTGTAGAGTAACACTCTGCACCCTGTACTCGGGTTGTCCTGGCATGAGGCGCCAATCATAAAAAATGTAGTTGCATTAAAAAAGTTAACCAAAATAATGTTTATGGTGCAACAGAGAAAATAGGCACTACATACAAACAAAATGATAGCACCATTTTGATAAGCACTAGCACCATAAACTTTAAAACCTCTTTTTGAATTTTGTAATGCTTTTTCAAAGATGAGTATGCAAAAAGAGTCTTTAAATGTGTTCTATGTGGGGTAAGGAAGGTCACACTCTCTGTTAAACTTCAAAGTATCACCCTAACCGTCCCCTCCGCTCATCCATTGACATCCTGCTTTCCAGCTCCCTTGTCCACTCCTCCCATACTCGCCTCCAGGACTTCTCTAGAGTCTCTCCCATCCTCTGGAACTCTTTACCCCAACCTGTCCGTCTATCTCCCACCTTGACTGCCTTTAGGCGTTCCCTAAAGACTCATCTCTTCAGGGAAGCCTATCCCACCGCAACCTAACCACTGAACCTTCACATTCTCACATAATTCATTCCCACAGCTACCTCATGTATCATTTCCCCCTCCTCTTTTAGATTGTAATCCCTCAGGGGCAGGGCCCTCCTTACCATCTTGTCTTGAATTGTATTGTAACTGTTATATCTTCCTTATATTGTAAAGCGCTGCGCAAACTGTTGGCGCTATATAAATACTATGTAATAATAATTTATGTGACCTGTAATCCAGGTCTAAAATCACCTGACTTACGTTCTAAAATTTGTGTTTTTTTGTGTTTTTTTAACGTTTCATAACGTTTGATCACCAATAAATAAATAGTAATAAATATTGTAAAATAACTGCCAGAATTCTAAATTTTGCAAGTGCCTCTTGTTATAAACAAAGCATAAGGCTTCCCTCTAACATGGTTTTTCTCATCTTTCATATATGATAATAATGGGGCTACTTCAATATAGAGCAATTTTCCGACTGCGTCCTAAGCCCCTCGTCTTAAAGCAGAACACTGGGTAAATAAAAGCTTGCAGTGGGGCAACCCCCGTACTGCAAAGGTTAAGTGCCCATTTTATCTACGGAGCTAAAATATTTAAGATGTACTCACCAGAGCAGTGATCCGGCTTGCTCTTGCACCTCTTCCTCCTCCTTCAATCCAGGGATGGAATGTCACTGTACTGGGCTTGATGACTCGCAGGATCTTTGACCAATGGGGTAGCAAGACTGAAGTGATCGGTCTAAGAGCAAGCCAGGATCGTAGTTTGGGTTGTGTATTTTTGATAATAGTTTAGGTATTTGAATGCATTTTTAAGATTGAACTCCTGAGCGAAGTGCCACTTTAACTTTTAAAATGATCATTATACTTACATTATTATTTTTCAATGTCAGGACTTAACAGAAGAAGAAATAGAGGCCGAACAGGCAATAATTCATGGACAGATGGCCTATGTCATGCAACTGCAGGGCTCCTTAGATGATGCTCTTCAGCTTTATAACCAAATAATCAAATTAAAGTAAGTTGTTGAATTTATACAAGCTTGTCCGCTTTGTATGCATTTTAAACATTGTGTTCAGTGGTGCAACCTTCTTTCTTTTAGGCCTACTGATGTTGGTCTGTTGGCAGTAGTGGCTAATAACATCATTACAATTAACAAGGTATCTACAGTTCTAAAACTGTTCTATTAGCTCTTGGTTGAATGATTGTTTGTTTGTATTTACAAATTTTGTTTTTGGGTTGTTTTTTTAAGGACCAAAATGTGTTTGATTCAAAGAAGAAAGTGAAGCTTACAAATGCTGAGGGAGTAGAGCATAAACTGGCCAAGAAACAGCTTCAGGCCATAGACTTTAATAAGGCTCTGCTGTCAATGCATACAAATCAGGTATGATATTTTATCTTAATACATGTATTCCTCCATCCTAGATATTACAAACTGATCTAATTCAGTGCCTTTTTGTGATGTGCTGTTCCATACATAATACTTTCATGTCATGCCTTTTCAAGGTTGGAGTGAAATAAAATATCAGCTTTTCTTTTGTCTTCAGGGCCCATTCATCCTTGCCTACATTCAAACATTGTGTGTGTGTGTGTGTGTGTGTGTGTGTGTGTTGCAAGATTTGTTTTTAATATTTTACAAAACAAATACGGGAAACCAAAACACATAGAAAAAATGCACACAGATTGAACACTTATACATAATAGGGATGAACAAACATTCAGGGTAAGATATTTTCATGTGACAGGTCTGTTGGAATGTTAATGAAAGAGTAGGCTTCCCTCCACCTCCCTTACACCCAGGGGCGTATTTACCGCGAGGCAAAGTAGGCGTTTGCCTAGGGCGGCACCTTCCTGGGGGGCGGCCGTAGTCAAACGCCTATGTTGTGAAGAGGAGGGGAGAGCCGGAGCCCGTCTGTGTGTAGGAGTGGAGGGCGGCTTGCCAGCATTTGAGGGGGGTGGGTGTGCTAGTAAGGTGCCGAGGGCGGCCGAAGCTTGGCTTGCCTAGGGCAGCCAAATACATAAATACACCACTGCTTACACCCACAATGACATCACCTTATTCATGCCTACCCTTCCTTCAACAGTAGATACATTCTGAAGTCTAGCCACAACCTAACTAATATGCTTGTAAAAGGTTTAATATGTGCCTCTGGAAGGAATTACAAGCAGTCGATTGCCAACCATTTCCATGGTGCTAGCTATATAAATGTCTCATTTATTTGCTTCCTCTGTTCAATGCTAATAGCTGGTCTGCTAAGCGTAGATAACTAATCACAGGGGTTCTCCTAGTTTTACCACAGAAGCTAGGTGAGGGTAGTGTTTTCTGCTGGAGGTAATTTGAAAAAGAAACCCAAGCTGCAACTGGTGAGAGAATCCCTTCTATTATGTGCAGCAATTGTCAAATTGATGCAGGCAAAATACCAGCCTGTCATTTTTACTCATGATGATTTGTAATGTACATTTTCCAGTTCTAAATGTAAGTATAACATTTTTAATTCAGTGGTGTTCTCTAATGTGAAATGCATTTATTGTGTCCTTTTTAGGGTGAACAATGTCGAAAGTTGTCTACCACTTTACAGAATCAGAAACCTGAACATCTCCTTCCTGTGCTCATTCAAGCTGCCCAGCTGTGTCGGGAGAAGCAACATGCAAAAGCCATAGATTTGCTGCAGGTAAATCTGTTCCCCCTCCCTTTTTTTTTTTTTATGCATATGTGCCCAGATTATTTTAATTGCATGCGTTATAACAATTTGGCTAAACCAGAAATGTTGACCTAGTTAACGAAGGCCTCCCTGCTTTGTAACCTAAATGTACATAAACATATACTGTAGATAACCCACAAATGGACATTCGTAGAAAGGTCACAAAAGAACTACAGCCTCCTCTACACAAAGACAAAGGACTTTACAAGATGTACCTGGAACTAATAAAGCTTATCAAGCACAGATTGTGCTTGATTAACTTCCTTCTCGGCCTCTGTGGCTGGGCTTTTTCACAGGAGAGCTCCCTCCCCTCTAGCCACCAACACCCACCATGGCTGTCCCAGGTCCGCAGGAGGGGCACAGAGCCCAAGATATATGGTGGGGGGTGCAGCTTCTGGAAACCTGTGAAAGTGATTGGGGCAGCTGAATCACTTCTAACACAGTCAACAGATGGCTTGTGTGGGCTGAACACTCCCATGTACTATTTTGTTGACCACAACAGTGACTGGAGCCAATCAGTGAATTCTGCTGTTTCAGCCTTGCGGGTTGGCCAGCTTAATCCTTCACAAGTCATTACTAAAGTGTGTCAAGGAAAAAAAATTAAAACATTTTTGAAATGGTTATTTCTTTGTTCCTTCTTGTAACTCTGTATAAATATGTAGGTTTCAGAATTGTATAACGCCTGAAGAAGGGATCCAAGGAATCCCGAGAGCTTGCATCATTAATAACTTAAGCTGGCCAATGAAGAATATCAAACTTTCTGCATGAATTGTTTTTTTCAGTATCGTGTACCAATATTTTTTTTGTTCGTACTCACAGATACCGGAAGTCCCATTAAGGAAGCTGGATGGTGTGTAATGGCTCGCCGCCCGGCTCTCTAATTAGATGGAAGCCCTGCAGCATGTTATTACTTGCCACCCGGCTTCCCGTTTAGTGAAGCAGTCTCCATGATCCCTCCTTACCAGGTGACGAGGGAGCATGGAGCTGGCTTTTTGTCCAATCAGGAAGCCGGGGGTGGGTAATGATTTGCCGCCTGGCTTCCTGATATACCAGCTTCCCGACCAATCAAGAAGCCAGGCGGCGAGTCATTACATGCCCCCCAGATTCCTGATTGGCCGGGAAGCCACCTCCATGCTGATTGGCCGGGAAGCTGGGCAATCAGTTCGGCATATGCATCAGGAGCATTTGGGCAAGTATGAGTACTTGCCCAAATACTCAGTATCGGCACCGATACTAGTCTCTGTGCATCGCTAGTTAATACGGAACAATACCCAGCTACTGCTTAAAAAAAGACAAATGCTTTTGAGGCATTGATTTTATAGGTGCTAGACTCAGCGTTGTTTTTCTGCTTTCCTGAGAAAGGCATGTGTATATCGGGTGTCGGGACTGCTGATATGTTTGTTCAGTTGTAATAGTAATGAAGTCCCTGGAGTTTAAAAATCGGTTAGTGACATCTGCCTTGTATTTCTTTACAGATTACTTTTAAAAGTGAGCACCAGAAAAACGGCTGTACATGCATACATATATCAGTACTGTTTTACTTGCCTGAGGATTTGTATTTTTATCTATTCACTTCTGAGATTTACGCAGCCCTGTCAGACTGTATAGTCAGGCTGCTGACCTGACTTTGCTCTGCTGCAGTTCAACCTTAAAGGAGAACTATGGGGTTAAGGCTTTTCCCCATAGTTCTCCTTAGGTTAGGGTAATGGGAGGACACAAACTATCCTCCTCCCGTCACCCTAGGCTCACTATACCGCGAGCTGTAGCTCGCAGTATACTGAGACGCTGAAGCGGATCCCGACAATTATGCCGGGATCCGCCCAGCTGCGTGACTGACACCTGGCTTTGCCTATCTAGAGGCAGAGCCAGCAGTACCCGCCCCCTCCCCCGTCCGTTCCGCCAGTCAGCGCTGGCAGGGAGGGGGAATCCAGCCCCTCCCCGTCACAGCAGAGAGCCGTGACAGGATCGAGAGGTGAGCGAATGACGGTATGTTTTCGCTTACCTCCCGATCTACTGAGCCGACCTGTGACAGTCTCATTGTCACAGGTCAGCTAGAACTATGAGGTGAGTGAAAAGCACTCGCCTCATAGTTCTCCTTTTAAAGCTAGGTCACCTCCAGCCTCTGATTTGACAGTGAAAGAACAGCAGCAGTTCACCACCTGCTCAGCATATTCCTTGCTATGTAAATGCAGCATGCCTGATTACCTGATACTAGTGATTCTGTACAGGGGATTACAAGGGGATAAAACAGTTCATAGGCTTTCTGGTCATTTATTTATATATATCTTTTTTTACTCTACATAGGAATTTGCTGACCAGCATCCTGAAAATGCAGTCCAAATAAAACTAACCATGGCACAGCTGAAACTTGCACAAGGTTTGTATTTCTTTGATGACGTTTTTAAGTATGTTACTCTGTTTTTACTTTTTTAACTTGTGGTGTTTTCTTGTGCAGGTAATGTAACCAAGGCTTGCATGATAATGAAAAGTATTAAAGAACTGGAACACAAGCCTGGCATGGTGAGTTTAAATGAGTGCATGCCTATCGTTTCATGCCAACTTAAACACACAATGGGATAGTTCAGTTTGTATGGATTGGGAATTGCTACCAACAGGCACATGTAAAACATGTACACCTAGAAAATCATTGCTTTCCAGTAGTACCATATATTCATATTAACATATGTAATATGTTATTCTTTCTTGCATTTATACTTATTTTTTTTGACATTCTTGAATATTCTTATTAGTGGAATCTCTGTCTGGATCCGCCCAGCTGCGTGAGTGACAGCTGGCTCTGTCTATCTAGAGGCAGAGCCAGCTGTACCCTCCCCCGTCCGTTCCACCAGTCAGCGCTGGCGGATCGGAGCCGGGAGGGGGGAATCCAGCCCCTCCCCTGTCACGTCAGAGAGCCGTGACAGGATCGAGAGGTGAGCGGACGCCGGCATGTGTTCGCTCACCTCCCGATCTACTGAGCCGACCTGTGACAGTCTCATTGTCACAGGTCGGCTAGAACTATGAAGTGAGTGAAAAGCATTCGCCTCCATAGTTCTCCTTTTTAAGAAGCAATTCTTCTACATAATTTTCATTGGTTATAATGAAGGATGTCATTAAATAGTTAACATCGAGTGCAGTATCATTAGCAATTTAGCTCTGACAACTATCCAGTGAGCAAGTGAAATGTAGATCTTTGCAAATAAGTTTTCAAAAAATTATGTTAAATGATGTTGTCCATGAGACATTACTGCTGAGACAAATCTTCTCGCAGCTAATGATCACATGTTCTAAAAGGTTTGCTGTCTCTTGTTAGAAAACACTTTTAAGATGGCATGAGATTTGTCTTTTAATATCAGAGAAGCGCATGTCCGCATTTTTGTATTGACCTACACTTCAAGGCTAACCACAGACCATCAACAACTGAATGAACATAAACATGCATGATCATTTTAGCTGAGCCTTCTAGTAGGGAAACCATAACAATGTCTGGTAAGATCATTTCTGGCGATTTAGGAAACCTGTGGTGCATTAATCCCTTCACACTGGGTCAGACACTAAGTAATGCTGCTCAATCTCTAAAATCCTCACCTCCATATCCACATACCGGTAGTTATATTTTAGGTTAGTGTCTGTATGATGAGTCTCTTTTAGGACATAGTTTCTCTTAACAGGGTCACATAACGACATATACTTTGTCCTCTTGTGACCCAAAAATCAGCATATAGCATGCTTTTGCCGGCTGTATGCTGATAGCGCAAAGCCGCTCTGCAGCCAGGAAAGATCCCTACAATATTGTCAGGATCCACCCTGCCTCTTGACTGACTGACTCTAGAGGCAGAGCCAGCACAGCTGTGCCCACCTCCTCTCCTGACCGCCCCTGCAGTCGGTGCTCGAGGAACGAAGAGGAGAAGGGGCAAATCCCTGTGGGGAGCTGTCAATGACGGTCCCTGCTCTCTGCAGGGAGATGATCGGGCACTGAGCGATCAGCGGAATGTTATCGCTCAGTTCTCTATCTATACAGCCAACGCATGGCTGCTTTAGTACGTCAGCTCTAATTATGGGGTTGAATGTATTTCACTCTCCCCATAATTCTCCTTTTAAGAAACAATTACTTAGATTGCTTAATCGTATGGAAAATTCATGTGGCATTTATTTGCTGTGGCTTTTTTTTTTCTGTTTTTTAAAATGATCGAAGTACTGAAAGTAGCCTTAAAGCTATTTTGTACCCAAATCTAGGTGTCTGCCCTTGTTACTATGCACAGTCATGATGAGGATATTGACAGCGCCATAGAGGTCTTTAATCAGGCAATTAGCTGGTATCAGCAAAATCAAGTAAGTGCTTTGTTCATTTCTATAAAGATCACAATAGGAAGTAATATTTATGCAGAAGAATAATTGGATACCTACAATGTATGGCAAAGGTTGTACAAATCTCTGTTCAGTAAAATAGTGCCCACACATTAGAAGATCCTTTCTGCTCTGACCTGCTTTCAGGTAGACAGGTATTTAACGGGTATGACTTTATAAGCATGTGGTTAAGCATGAAAGAACCAGACATTTGGCTCCCAGGCTAGATGGCAATTATCATAAAACAGGTTGGGTGACCGGATGATGCAAAACACAGGTAAACATGAAATCTAATTGTTGGCTAAAAACTGTTGCTTAGGAAAGAGCTTATCCTTTAGCAGCGGTCCCAGTCTCTGTTGTATATAATATTGAAGTGGCTGTTGTATAGTTGAACAATGCTAGGGCACCACAATTTTCAAACTAACCCCTGCAACCTAAATCCTATTTGAATGCAATGAACCAAAATCATTCTTAAACCGTGTATAAAGCTGGTACACACTTGTGCCAAAAGATGTTCTATTGATGCAAAAGTTAAAAATATCTAAAGTTCTGGAATAAAAACTTACTTTTTTTTCTTTTTCTATGGGGTAATTGGGCAGGCAGTCAACAGTATTGGAAAATATCACTTTGCACTCTATCACGTTAACTTAAAACATTATCTGATCTTTTAATGCTTTTGGACATTTTTCTAAAGTTATGAAAATATTGTACTTTGATATAGTGGTCCATTAAAGCTGTCCTTTATAAATGTTAATTCCAATTTGGGAAAATGTAATTACCCCCTTCAATCTGCCGAGTACTCATTGGTCAGTGCGGTCACCTGACCATGCTGACCAATGATAATTGCTTCTGATCACGCAGACCAATTGAGATGTGCTTCTTGCCAAGTGTTCACCATTTGCAAGCGAAATTCAAATTACAGTGTGCAGGGTTGCAATGTCGTTTACAGAGTACGGATAGTACACCAGCACCTGCAGGGGGGAAGGAGCGTTTACCCAAAGATTGGATGGGGGTAATTCTATTTTCCCAAATTTCACCTGCGAAAGTGGAACTACCCTTTAAACTTTTAAAAGTAAAATCCTATTTAAAGAGCAGAAACTACAAGCTTTACTTTGTTACCATGAGTTTGACTTCCCTGATTTCTGGGTTAAGCCCCACTTACTTTTGGCCTCCTGAGGTGCTTTCAGGAGGTGGTTGGTGGGACTTGGTTCCAAGGTCAGTAAAGGCATACCTTTTGGTAAAAGAGGATTACAATTTTTAATAGCAGATACCTTGTGTTGGCTACTCCAAGGATGACGCTTTTACTTGTAAAATATCTATATGCAAAAAACGTTTTCCCTTTGTGATAAAGTGGGTAAGGGCTAGACCTTCTGTCAAACTTTTATTGCTGGGTGAATCTTCGTTGGGCAGATTCACATCTCTACTGATGACAATTGACAGTGAGAAAGAAAGTGAAGGAAAAGCCAAAAGTTTTTGCATATCACCTGATAAGAGGTGAGGGGGAAATCTAATGGGGACAACTGCCTGAGAGGAATTCCCCCTCCAATTTCGAGATTTCCACTAACTAATAGAAAGGGAAGGAAAATGTTCCCGGTGGTACAGAGACAGCAAAAAAAAATAAACCCGACAGGGGTTGTAAACCTTTTCTCTCTTAAAAAAAAAATAGGTTTGGCTATACAAACCACGCTACACTGAACTACACTTAAAAATGGCTGATTTGCTTTAACAAATATTATTCATGTATAAGTGATTCCTGGGGAGCCCATCAAGTTAAACAGCCAGCCCGTGGACATTCTCTTGTATATGAGATGAGGGAAACCTTATTAAGCCATTTGTTGATTTTCTTCTGTTCTCTGACACAGGAGTGTGGCTTAATTCAGAAACGGTACACATTCTTTCTTGTAATATAAGTTTGCTTCTTTTGACAGCCAAATTCTCCAGCTCATCTGTCATTAATAAGAGAAGCTGCTAATTTTAAATTAAAGCATGGACGAAAGAAGGAAGCAATCAATGATCTTGAGCAAATATGGAAGTAGGTGTTTGGTGTTTTTTTTTGTTTTTTTTTCCTGGTGTTTTTTTTTGTTTTTTTTTCCTGTTATTTCTATTCTAGATTCGAGTCATAAACTAATTACTCTCATTGGATCACAGACAGAATCCCAAGGATATCCATACTTTGGCTCAACTCATCTCTGCATACTCGCTTGTGGATGCCAATAAAGCAAAAATGTATCCTTCTCATGTTTTATTTCTGAACTTTATGTAATTTTCTTATTGTGACCCGTTTCTAACTGTACATCTGTATTTTCCATATATAAGAAACTATATTCTATCCTTACATTACCAAATGCAGTTTAAGCGAACATTTACCCTCTTCAGACACTATGCACCTGAAAGTGGACGTGGATGCCTTAGAAAACTCGGCTGGAGTCACATTTATTAGAAAGAAGCCTGCTAAAGTGGCTGGGGAGCAAACCAAGGAACTAGAGTATGTTGGTTACCGAATACCGTATGACCTTTTTAAAACTGTTTAACCTTTGGCCTCATTAATATGGCATTGTAAAAGCAACCTAACAGCTTGCAGTTTACTCAAGTCAACCCAGATGAATTTTTGTTCACTGGGAGCATCTACACTTTTTATACATTTTCGTTAATTGAGGTTTTGTAGACTGTCTACTTTTTTTTTTTTTTTTTTT
>NW_017306927.1:818326-818618 GCF_000935625.1 Nanorana parkeri | reverse complement strand
TTTTTTAAGCTTTAGCAAGCTATTTGCAGATGACATTTGGTGTCTGCTCACAAATGCATGTTTATCATATACTTATTTCCAACCTGACAGATGTTCATTGTTTTATTAAACTAAAATGATCAACACTTTCAGTAGGGCTACCCCCGCACTGCAAGGGTTATCTGATAGTTTTCTATCCGGTACGTTTTTAAGTATGTAACTTGCATACATAACAAACAAGTGATACAATAAATGCTGAATCTTTGAAGAGTTTTTTATGATTTTTTTTTTTTTTTTTTTTTTTTTTTTTTTT
>NW_017306927.1:802099-818293 GCF_000935625.1 Nanorana parkeri | reverse complement strand
TTTTTTTTTTTTTTTTTTTTTTTTTTATTTTGTAAACAGACAAGGGGACCTTAAGAAAAAGAAGAAAAAGAAGAAAGGTATTTAGAACAATTAGTCATTTAAATAAGGGTCATTAAATAGCTACCTATAATACCTTGCTTTGATCTGAACTTTACTTTTACAACGCAGGTAAACTACCCAAGAATTGTGATCCCAAAGTCACTCCAGATCCAGAAAGATGGCTTCCCATGAGAGAGCGTTCATATTACCGTGGAAAGAAGAAGGGGAAGAAGAAGGAGCAGATAGGCAAAGGGACTCAAGGGGCTACATCAGCTGCAACATCTGAACTGTAAGAGTTTGTTCTGCGAACTGGATGAGACACATGAGCAGGAAAAAGCTGTTTTGAATACATTTTGCATATTTTTGAGACATGCTTACCTATGGTAGGACTTATCAGCACGCTACCATCTGCCTTTTGTTTCATTCCATAGTTTTTGTACAAGAAAAGCCCATGAGTCGAGAGGGACAACTTGTTTTGCACACCCTATTACGTGCTGGGAAATCAGCAGAGTGGCAGTGGGTCTTGTGACACTCTGCTGCCCTATAGCAGCCAACAGTCACCAGTGTTCAGCCAGGACATGCAGTGTTCAAAGGGTTTTGAACAGTGCATGTCCACAGGAAGTGTGGGGGCGGATCTACACCTGGCACTTCCTATAGTTCCAATGCAGGTTGAGGTTGCACAGTAGGGGTTCTGACTCTTGTACTGCATAAGTGACTCAAAATATTGAGGCCATTGGATCAGCATTTTGGGGAAGAGTTCAACAATGGAAGCCATCCTATTTCTCTCGGTGTGGGTTTCCTTTAAGGTAAATTTGAATAGACATTCTAACGTTAGTAGTGTTAATGTTTCTTGGCATAGGCAGTTACCTAAATATTAGACCTTTTTCCAAGGACTTTTTCTAAATGACTTCCATTATGGTTACATGAATACACTAGCTAAATATAATGTTTACATCTCCGTAATGGTAGTGCTTCTGAATGCATTTTCCTGTTTTGATTCTAAATATTCAATTTTTTTTTAATTCATTCTAGGGATGCAAGTAAAACCGCTAGTAGTCCTCCAACATCCCCAAGGCCTGGGGTGGCGGCAGCAGCAGGAGCTAGTTCATCCTCTAACAGCAACGTCATCCCTCCCAGACAGTCAAAGCCTGTGGGAGCTGCTGGCACAAAGAAAAAACAGCAACAAAAGAAAAAGAAAGGAGGGAAAAGCAACTGGTGATGGAAAAAGGCAAACAAATAATCATAAGAACTGTTCCAACACCTGCCACCAACTCTTATTTATGTCTTACTATGTGCAATTTGATGCACTCATTTTTACTGCATTAAACAGGTGGATCATCCTTTTGGAATGTATTGTTTTATCATTTTTGCAATGGTCACAAGCAGTTACTGGTTTTTTGTTCTGGTATTTTATTTTGGCCTTATTTTACATTGATTTTCTGCAGATCAGGTTTAACAATTATGACCAGCTCTCACCAGGAAGACTTTACAATTGTATGAAGGTGTGTTTGTTAATTTAATCATGCATTAAATGCACACATCCTCCAAGTCTTGTTGTACTGTTTTTAAGCAATACATGTTATATTTTTGAAACGTGCATAGCCTGCCTATGATCAGTGACATTCAGTCTGATAATTGGCCAAACTCTGTACAAATAGCTTAATTGCCTTTATGTATATTTGATTACATATACGCAAGTATTGTCAATGATCCATCACATCAAGTACAATCGGGAAGGAAAATCCAAGTCAGGACTTCTGGTTTGGCAATTTTTGATCCCTATTACAGCAGTCGTTTTGCACATAACATATATTTTTTATGTTTCTAATTTAGAAATGACCTGCAGTTGTTAAAAGCATTAGATGATTTCACAAAAAAAGACAGACTGCAGAAACCCACAGCAACAGGTTATCAAAAAATGTTATCAAAGGGCAACCTACCCAAACAGCCTAGAGAGATGGGCAGAAGGGAAATGCTAAACAGTACTCTAGGTGTCGGCTTGCTCCATTGAGAGCCAAAGGAACTCGAATACTGCCTACAGGATGATTTGGACTTGCCTTTTTTTTTCTTGCTAGTGTCTTAGCTGAGGGAAAAGTTGCCCAAACTCCTATCTGCTGAGGAAAGTCTAACCCCTTCTTTTTTTTGTTTATCCCCCTCGTTACCTCCTCAAATTGACAGTCAAGCTTCCTCCATTACATCACTGCTTTAGCTTGTCTCAACATGGTAGCTATATGGATCAACCTTTCATCAGCCTAGCTTTTGAGTGCTGTACCCAGACCCTGCTGGATTGGCAGGAAAAGCATGTTGAACTGGAATATATATATGCTTTGATTTTAAACTATTTATATATAAGATTTGTAAGAATCTGTATTTATGCATTTATAAGAATGCACATTGTTTCACTTATATTTTTGATCTGCAGATTCATTAAGGTCTTTCTGACTCCTATGCTAGATTAGTTTAGGCAAATATTCTTCACTGCCCTTATCAGATTTCCTGTTACAGGCAATTGACCATTGCTCAGGGGAGAAAGACACCTCCAGTTCCCTCTCCCATGCAACAAAGGCCTGCAGCTTAGTAAAGGTTTTTTTCCTCTGTAGGAAATTGTAGATCAGTGATATACCCCCCTTATGGACGGTAGTGGAAGACGGGTAACGCCATATCTGTGTCGGCACTCCAGGCCACCTCGCTAGGATAGAGGGGAGCGCGTGGGCAATTTGTAGTGTGTAATAAGCGTATCAATCTCTGGTACTAAGGCTGTATTAAGGGAGTAAGTGCGGGAAAGGTCGTATTTTGAGGTTGTGGAGCAGATCATGGAGCCAGCAAACCCCCCCCCCCCGTCCCGACCAATATGTATGAGGAAAGTCAGGAATAATTAGGGCCAGGGCGGAAATAGGGATCGGAGGAGTAACCAACTTGTCCGAGGTGGTCATATGGAGCATAGATAGGCTCCAGGCTTGTATTGTAGCTTGGATGGGAGGTGAATACTGTGTCACAGGGGTGGAAGAGGAGGTATGGAGGAGCACTAAGGGACCCGATGGGGCCCCCTCGAGCTAGCTTAGTCTCTATAGAGGGCCACAGTTTATCTGTACAGCTGCTAGGTGGTAGTCCCTGAAGTCAGGATACCCAGTGCCTCCCACCCAAGGGCTTTTAGTTAGGGAAGTGCATGAACACCTGGGTCTCTTTTTCTGCCAGAGGAATTGTGAGAAGGCAGAGTGGAGTGCTTTAAAGTACCAGATGGGGATCATTTATAGTCCTAAATAGGTACAAAAGTTTAGGAAGGAGGAGCATCTTAAAGGCGGCCGATCTGGCCGTCCAGGACATAAAACCCTTCCCGGGGATTGTAACTCTTTCGGGAACTTATTAAGGAATGGTTGAAAGTTGCAGTGGAAGAGTTGGGGCGTTGCATTGGGGACTTGGATGCCCAAGTAGGGTAGGTTGCTATTTGTCCACACGAAAAGGATATTTGGACTGTAGGGCAGTGCGAGAAGCCAAGCCCAAATTAAGGCTCAAGATATTACACTTGTCAACATTAAGTTTATAGTAGGATACATCGCTAAAATCATTCAGTAATTGTAATGCTCTTGGTAGGGAAGTCTCCGGATCAGTAAGTGACAACAGGACATCATCTGCAAACAATGTGATCTTATGTTGGGACAAATGGATCATGGACACAGGCCCCGTGGGCATTAGGATCAGATTTCAAGGATGCGGCAAGAGGCTCGATTAGAAGATTAAAAATTAGAGGGTACAAGGGGCAGCCCTGCCTAGTGCCATTTGTAATGACAAAAGGCGAAGACAACCCACCTGGGGTGTGCAGAGGGTGTAGAGTAAAGTACCATAATCATATCCGTTATTTGGTGATCGAAGCCAAATTTTGTAAGAACACATCTGAGATAGCACCAGTTTATTCTATCGAATGCCTTCTCCGCATCCAAAGCCAGAAGCAGAGAAGGCGTCCTAAAGCCCTCCACGGAGGCCAGTAGGTTTATAATTCGTCTAGTGGCATCCGGAGCCTCCCGACCACACGTGAAACCCTTTTGGTCTGGGTGAAGTAGAAAAGGCATAATATCGTTGAGACGATTGGCTATGAGATTAGCGTATATTTTGATGTCTGAATTGAGAAGTGATATTGGGCAGAAATTTGGGGACTGATCCGGAGTCTTCCCTGGTTTGGGTATTGTGACTATCAAGGCACGAAATATCTCAGCAGGGAATGAGGCAGAGGTTGCAGCAATGTCAAAGACCTTCAGTAGGTATGGATTGACTGTAGAGGCAAATAGTTTACAGTACTTATTGGAGTAGCCATCAGGGCCAGAGGATTTATTATTAGGCATGGACATTATGATTTTATCCAGCTCCGCTTCAGTGAAGGGGGAGTGGAGTTTGTCTAGTTGGGAGAGCGTCAAAGAAGGGAGGCAGAGTTTTTGGAGGAATCTATGTCTGGGCGCGAGGGATGTCGAGTCGACACATCCTCATGCAAATTATATAGGGATCTGTAGTAAGTACTGAAGGATTCAGCTATTTCCTGGGGGGTGGTATACTTTCTTTTATGTTTAGTGGTAGGATGGATCAGATAGGGAATTTTGGTGCAGGCTTGCTGAGCTTTTCAACGAGAAGCTAGGAGTTGACTGGCTTTGTTGCCGCTAATATAGAAATTAGATTTGAGGTTCATGGTTTGTCTACAGTGCTGCTCCATTAGGAGTTTCCTAAGGTCAAGTCTGAGTTGGGATCGGGCCGAGGCATTGGCAGAGCTCGGCTGTACTTTGTTTACATCCTTAAGCTTGCGAATCTCTGTAATTAAGTGGTCAAATGCCTGTGATCTCTGCCTCTTGAATCTAGCACTATGCTGCATCAGTAATCCCCTAATATATGCCTTGTGTGCATTCCACAGAATAAAAGGGTCTTCAATGGAAGACGCATTTAAATCAAAAAACTCTTTCAACTTTTCGCTTAACAGTTTCAGCTTGTTGCAAAAGAAACACATTATTGCGCCAGATAAAAGCGTTAGAGGTAGGATGCTGTGGGGTTATGGACATCGTGACCGGAGCATGGTCGGTCCAGGTGATGTCGTGTATGGAAGTGTCTCGTATCCAGGGCAACAGCATGCGGTCTACCAAGAACATGTCTATCCTAGAGTTGGAGTTGTGTGGGGATGAAAAGAAGGTGTAGTTCCGTTCACTTGCGTGTTGACAACGCCATACATCATAAAGGCCATGGTTGGTGAATACAGGTTGCAGAGAAGGCAGTCTCCTCTTAGGTGGAGAAGATGAGTCCATGGATCTGTCTGGAACCATATTAAAGTCTCCGCACACAATTAGCGTCCCTTCTGGGATGTTTTTTGCCTTGCGCAGGATCCGGTTAATAAATCGTAGTTGATGGGAGTTTGGGGCATAGAGGTTCACTAAGGTATAGGGCTTGGACTCAATAGTGCACACCAGTATAATGTAGCGACCCAACAGGTCCACCTGTGTTTCTTTCGTCTTGCGTTCGCGCTACCAACCCACTGAAAATCGTACGATTTTCGGCGGGATTTCTAGCGTGTTCGTAATACGAAAGTTGTGCAACCGTAAATGCGGTCGCACGCTGCCCATACACCCGTGATTATCGTACGATAATCATCGGGTGTATGGGCATTGTGCGAGTACATTGAGAGACACAGGTGTTACCCCTCTGTATTGAGTATTGCTTGCTACATCTAAGGCATGGTGGGTAGAGGAGGGGTTATCCTGGACTAGCTTACAGATATTTTTCTCCATTTGCTGGTGTCCAAATCATCCTATAGGCAGCCATATCCAGATGACTTCCTGTGTCCCTCAAAGGGACTCTTAGAAAAAGATTTTATCTTTTTTTTTCTTCCCCCACTAAGGACTAAAACTTTCCCTTTTTTTGGAGCTGAATTACATTACACATTATACAGTACCCATTAATATTGATATAGTTAAAATATGTACCAACAAAAGAAAAGCTAAAAAGAAAATATACTGTATGTAATTTGTAGACTACCTGTATGTTTGTTTGTATTGTCAAGACAATACACCTGTACACCAGGCCGGTGCTCTAAGTGACCACGGATGGCACCGTGTAATATCACAGAGTCAAAAAAATGTCACCAGCACACCATTTCAACATAAAGCAATAAGGTTTTAATGACACATGAATGTCATTCAAATACAAACGTTTTTGGGGCGTCACAGGGTCCCCTTCCTTAGGTTCAGAATGCCTAAGTCATTTGTTCATTCTGAACCTGAGGAAGGGCACCCTGTGAGGCCCCGAAAACGTTTGTATTTGAATGACATTCATGTGTCATTAAAACCGTATTGCTTTATGTTGAAATGGTGTGCTGGTGACATTTTTTGGACTTTGTGATATTACACGGTGCATCATAGGACACAGGAAATGTAATTCTTGAATGGATGGGTTATGCACCTACCTTCAGGTGATTGAACACTGGCAAATCAAAGCTGTTAGGACAGCCCTGTATAACCCTTCCCACTCCCAGCCTGGTTTATCTTTTTTTTACTAGTGTTCTTAAGTGATGGGCGCCTTCTCTCAGTTATGAAAGAAGTAAATTCTTCTTCTTAACTCTTCTGCTGAAGACTCTTCTAGCAGGTTTCTCTAAATTCTGCTTACAGCCACTTCAGCACCTAACAGCAGCTATCCGGATTGGTTTTCTCCTTGCAAGATCATACCTCTGGAAGATGAACGGCTGGCCTCTAATGTGCGTAGGGTGTTGTTTTTTTTTTTGTGTGGGGCACTCACCTTGATGCTGTGTGCTGCTTGTGTAGTTGCTACAGGGTGCTTTAAATTTCAGGGCTGTAGTCCATTGTGGTGGAGGCCTGTCCCTGAAGACACCCTTTTGGGGGGCGCGTTATGGCCCACCAGGAGGGCGAAACGCTTGTCGCCAGGTCAACTGCAGCTCTGAGGGTGGAAGGTCAGGGCTAGTCTATCTGATACAGCTTCCATCCACATGTCTGGCTTCTCCTTTTATCATTCCTGAGAGTCACCTATGGGGCAGCCAGCTTCATTATCGCTAGGTGGATTCGGTGAGCTATCACTTAGGCCTATGAGATGAAGGGTAAAGTTTCCCCCTTTCCAGTTGAGGCTCACTCTACTACTAGCATTTGTACTGTTTGGGCCTTCCAGCATCAGGCTTCGGTATTTCAAATCTGTAGGGGTGCCACATGGTCCTCTGTTCACAATTTTGCCATTGTTGCGAGGTGGATGTTCAAGCCTCTACAGATGCTAGCTTCAGTCAGAAGGTTCTTTAGGTGGCCCCTTCTGTTATTGTTCCCTGTTGAGGTTCAGTGTTATTTTCACAGGACTGTTAGACGTTTTCTGGGTTGCCCACCCCTGTTGGACTGTTTTTGCTTGTATGACCTGAAAAATCAATTTCTTGGAGTACATCACAGGACCATCCCCTCTGTGTTTTTGTAATCTACCCTTGTACTGCTTGCTACAAAACTGGGGCAGGGTTGGAAAGGGTTATACAGGACTGTGCTTACTGCTTTGAATTGTCCATGTCCTATCACCCGAAGGTAGCTGCATAACCCATTCCTTGAAGATTTAACTCGTGTGACCATCTGTCATACTGAACTGCTGTTCTTTTGCAGCAAACAGATTTGTAAAACATTATTTTTAAAGGTGGTCGCATTTCCTGGTAGACTGCAATGTTAATTTTCTCTATCTAGCATTCCAAATGTTATTAGAAATCAGGGAGAGACCAACACATGGGAATTGTCGTTTTGATGAACCAATCCTGGTTAAATCCTATGTGCTCTGCGCTCCTCTTCCTGATTCCAAAATAAACCTGTAGGTACAGATATACGTGAGCTGCTATTATTGACTTGTCAATGCAGGCTCAGGGCTGGGCTGGTCACCTGAGGCTTTGTCTAGTGAGTCATTGACAACAATGGCTATGATTTGATGCATGCTGGTGGATTGTGCAAATAATGATTTACCTATATGTACGAAACATATATACATATATATATATATATATATCTTTTTTACATGTTTTGTTGCAGCAGGCAAGATAGGTGAATCACTTTCACAATGATCTGTACTTATAGAAAGACTTAGGGCTTGTTCACACCATGTCCGGGTCATGTCCAGACCAGAACAGTTTGTTCCCAGACCAAAAAAGCATCCTAATGTATCCCTATGGTATTTCTGGGCTCTGTTTACACCAGTACAGTCCGTTCCAGTCCAGACCAGAAAAATACTGCTTGTCTAATTTTCTCTGGTCAGGAATGCATGGAAACGCGTCAAAAACACATGCAAACGCACCTGTAAGCCCATTTTAAGGTAAAAACGCAATGCACTGCATTCCAGATCTGGTCCGGAAAATAGTGTGAACCTGGCTTTAAGACTGAGGTTTGTATATTGTTTATTTCTCTCATTAACTTCATTAACATACAATGAAGAAGCCAGAGTTGTTGACCCTTAAGAAGCCAAGAAACCATAACCTACAAGAAGCATTTTTATTTTTTTAGCTTATGCTATGTGAATGAGAACATGTAACACATATAAAATAGGAGTTAACCAATTTGGCTGCGAAAGTGGAAATGCACTTTAATAAAGAAACATTTTCCAAATGGTAGATGTCATAAATAGTCACAGAAATTGCATACGTAAAGGACAATCATTGAACACAACGTAATGTCATGCATACGGCAGCTTTTCACTGTCAACATGCAAGTATAGCTAAAGCCCAAACTTTAACTTCAATAAAACTCCAATACAATAGAGAATGGATCACCCCTGTGATATCAGTAAGGGCAAAATCGAGAGGAACTCTCTAGAAGTGGAACAGACTTGCTCATTAAGGGCCTGTTCACACCATCCAATGCGTTCACCGCACGGTTCCGTGACATGAATGCACTGGATAACATAAACAAAGCCTCCCCACGTTCTGGGGCGAGGAGTGCATACATAATTTTTTGTGATCGCACCGCACTGGAAATCCCGCGGGGCATTGCGGTACCACAAGCAAGGTAGAAGGAGTGCCTGGGGTGCCATTGAAATGAATGGCACCACCATGCCCCCTCCTGCGCCAAAACATGGGGAGGCTTTGTTTTGAACTGTGCCGTGAACGCATTGGATGTGTGAACGGGTCCTAAAAGACTTCTCACTTTTTGCTCTGGTGACAACTTTTACATTTGGGATTTTCCACCACTTTCCATCTCATTATAATGGTCACCAGGAAAAACAGGGTTAATCTCCCCAGTGGGGGCATACACAGCAATCCAAACCTGACAGGGGGTTTATCCTTCTCACTCTATCCAAAACTTTAAAAAAAATGAACCAGTTTACCACCGCCGTGTATAAATAAACAGCGGACTGATGGAGGTTATTTTCTGGAGCACCACTTTAAAATGCACTCTGTGCACTACTTGTACACATAGGGCAGCTCAGATCACAGTCAAAATGCGCAGGGATGGCCAATCACAGAGATCACAAATGTAAACATTTCTGCTGTTTACATTTGAGAGACCTCCCTTTCCTCTCACAACAGAGGAAGGAAGAGATCATAAATTACAGCATATTCTAGGTGGAGGGTTTTCATTAATTTGATTGTGGGATTGTTTTATTATTATACAGCATTTATATAGCGCCAACAGTTTGCGCAGCGCTTTACAATATAAGGAAGACATTACATTCACAATACAATTCAAGACAAGATCGTAAGAAAGGGCCCTGCCCGTGAGGGTGAGGGTGTTTTCATTTAAACTCATCTCATCTCCATCCTGTCTCTTCAGTGCTTGTATTTTAATGCCTTTACCTCACTTATCCTACAAAGTAACCCCTTCATTTTCATCCTCTCACTGTATGTCCCCTGTACATTAACCCCTTCACCTTCTTCTCCCTCTGTGTATGACCTGTACATTAACCCTGGCCCTGATATCCTGTTTTAGGGTGGTTCCATTTCCTTGCAGGGCCCTATGGAGCCACCCTTGAGTGTGCTGATAAGTGTGTGTCTCCACAAACACACAGATACAGCAAGGCAAGACACTCCCCTGATACCTGCTTCCTTTCTCTCCCTCCTCCCTTCTCCATGCTAATAGATGGACAGCTGCTGGAGATTGCTCTGCCCCTTGTGATATTGGACTGGACTGGACGTTCAGAGAAGCCGAGCAGCGAGAGTTGGAGCTGTTTGGAAACATGATGACTGTAAGCTTGTATATTGTATATTTGTTTGATCTGCATTAATTATTGAATAAAGTTTGAGAGTTTAATACTACTTTAATATATCTAGTGCACCATTAGGCCTCATTCACACGGGAATCGGCCAGCACGTACAGCTCCGAGCTGCGTGCACGGCTGTATCGGGCAGCTCCTGGGAAGGACAGGTGCTGCATGTGATTAGTACGCAGCCCCCGTCCTTCTCTATGGGAGTACACAGCCATATGCCACCCTACGCTCACCCGCCCTGTATGTCCTTGCGGGTATCCGTACTCATAGGCTGACAGGATGGATCCTGTCTGCGCCTGAGCTGGGACATTCGCACCCGTACGGACCTGCACTTGAGGTGAGCGTAGGGGGACGTATGGCCGCATACTCCCATAGAGAAGGACAGGGGCTGCATACTAATCACATGCAGCACCTGTCCTTCACCGGAGCTGCCCGATACGGCCGTGCACGCAGCACGGAGCTGTACCTGCCGGCCTTTTCTTTTCTGTGAATGAGGCCTTAGCAAGCTCCATGTTATAACCCCCTCAATACCAGCATGTTTCTTCATTTCTAAAAAATTGTGGCGAAAATGAGGTCACCTCGGGGTGTCTACTTTCCAAAAAGGGGTCATGTGGCAGGTTTTTCGTACTGACCTAACATTTATATATGCTATGTTTTATGGACAATGGACCTGCATAGGACATGATGATGTTGGCAAGGCCTAGGGAAGAAAGGCTGTTGGGACCAGCCTAGCAGCCCGGGGGGAGCTGGCTGGACCAAGGATCAGGTAAGTATATCTGCTTTATTTGTGTCCCCTAGACAAAATGAGCACTTAACCCTTGCAGTGCAGAGGTAGCCCTACTGCAAAGGTACGTTTTTTATTATTAGCCAGAGTTTTGTATCAGAAGAGGCTGAGCTTAAAGGGGACAGAGCACACTGCACATATGCTGGTCGGGACGCTGAACAGAGCTGGAGCCAGAACCCCACGTAAACCCCCAGGACCCCCCTTCACCCACAACCACACCCCTACCACTGAACATGCATCATCAGCACCCCCATCCCTGCCTCAGGTGGCAAAAAGTCTAGGGACACCTGTGCTTGGGGTGCCCTGCAGCTTACATGGACAGAGGAGGACCACCTGCCATGGGTTTTTGTAGTCAGACCACCCATGGCCCTAAGGTATGACATGCAAAAGGAGCATTTTCTATTTTTTAAAGCGGAACAGTGATGCAGAGTATACTGGAATACATGGGGTCTTTTGGGGGGAAATGTGCATAAAGGTGAAACAACCCTTTAAATACCACCTTAAGCTCTATCTGAAAGAAATATAAATAAAATATATTATATATATATAGATATATATATATCTATATATATCTATATATAATTATTTTGGGTAGAGTGTTGCATGATGGAATACATTTTAAATTATCACAGCAATAAAAAGTGAAAAATGTCCTTGCCATAAAGGGGTATGTACAAGATTGAACTGAGGTGGTTAAATATTAAAACTTGGAGTGTAGGGACAACATTAGCGCATGTACGTCATTGTGAATGAATGGCCCATCGCCTCATCTTCTCTTGAAGTTGTAATGCGAAGCGAAAAATAGTCTTCTCCCGGCTATGTGAGGCGGACTGGAACACGTGACCATGGCAATTGCCAGCCACAGAGGGCAGTGCACCGCTCCCACCAGCTCTATGACTAGCGCTCCCAGCTCTTTCTCTCGCTGTCGGAAGTATTGCAGGACCAGGGGCGGGGCTTTGTTTTATTTACACATGCCTTTGCTATGGCACCCCCGTACAGGAAGGTGGTGAGTCCAGCATCGGTTTCCATGTAGAGCTGTGTACTGGGGAGAGCCGGGTACTGTGAGGGGAGGATGTCGTTCTTCAGGGAGATGGGGCTAGCCGCTGCCCTTCTGGCTGCTACTGGAGGAGCGGCAGTTGCTACATGGAACTACTTCACTGCCAAGAGAAGAAAGGAAACAGGGCAGGACTGTAACCCAGAAGAGGAGGATAGGACGGCCGAACTGCAGCACGAGAAGACACATGAACCCTCCATAGTGCCTCATTCCAGCCCAGGCTCTATGAAAGGTGTACATAAAGACATATCAGAGAAGGGAGAGCAGGCAACAGGGCCAGGCACACTGTCAGTACCAGTCCATAACAAGAGAGCAGACAGTGCATACAGTGTACAGGAAGAGAACAGAGCACACACACAGGGATCAGCAGTGCAAGTGAAAGGACAGAGAGCAGACATTACATACACAGTACAGGATGATAGATCACAGAAAGAGAGATCAGCAGTGCAGGTGGAAGGACAGAGAGCCGACTTTACATACACAGTACAGGATGATAGATCACAGCCAGAGAGAGTAAACAGTGCATACACAGTACAGGATGATAGGATATCACAGCGAGAGAGATCAGCAGTGCAGGTGAAAGGAGAGAGAGCAGAGAGTACAAATATAGTGCATGGAGATAGATCACAGCCAGAGAAAGCAGACAGGGCCCACACAGTGCATGAAGACAAGAGAGCACAGCCAGAGAAAGCAGACAGTGCCCGCACAGTGCATGAAGACAAGAAAGCACAGCCGGAGAAAGCAGACAGTGCCCACACAGTGCATGAAGACAAGAGAGCACAGCCGGAGAAAGCAGACAGTGCCCACACAGTGCATGAAGACAAGAGAGCACAGCCAGAGAAAGCAGACAGCACCCACACAGTACGTGAAGACAAGAGAGCACAGCCAGAGAAAGCAGACAGCACCCACACAGTGCATGAAGACAAGAGAGTGCAGCCAGAGAAAGCAGACAGTGCCCACACAGTGCATGAAGACAAGAGAGTGCAGCCAGAGAAAGCAGACAGTGCCCACACAGTGCATGAAGACAAGAGAGCGCAGCCAGCTAAAGCAGACAGTGCCCACACAGTGCATGAAGAAAAGAGAGCGCAGCCAGCTAAAGCAGACAGTGCCCACACAATACAGGATGATAAAGAGAGATCAGCAGTGCAGGTGGAAGGAGAGAGAGCCAACAGTGCATACACAGTGCAGGAGAACAGGATAGCGGAGCTTCTTGCATCACCTATGGAGCCACCTGTCATAAAGGAGCCCAGTGACAGCGACATTTGCACAGAAATACAACCTCAGGTAAGAACTCTCGAAGATAAACAACCTTTATTTCCTTCCTGTTTTGTAAACTTCATTCTAAATGCTTGTGTTGATTGTATAAGTGAAACACGCTTAAAGGAGAACTATGGAGTCAGTGTTTTTCCCCATAGTTCTCCTTAGGGTAACGGGAGGACACAAACTAGCGTCCTCCCGTCACCCTAGGCTCAGTATACTGAGACGCCGGAGCGGATCCCGACATCGATGTCTGGAACCGCCCAGCTGCGTGACTGACAGCTGGCTCTGCCTATCTAGCGGCAGAGCCAGCTGTACCCTCCCCCGTCCGTTCCTCCAGTCAGCGCTGGCGGAGCGGGAAGAGGGGAATCCAGGCCCTCCCCTGTCACGGCAGAGAGCCGTGACAGGATCGAGAGGTGAGGGAACCCAGTATGTGTTCGCTCACCTCCCGATCTACTGAGCCGACCTGTGACAGTCTCATTGTCACAGGTCGGCTAGAACTATGAGGTGAGTGAAAAGCACTCACCTCATAGTTCTCCTTTTAAAGGTGAATTATGGGGTGAGTGAACTGCACTCATACCCATAGTTAGAGCTGACGTGTGACACTGAAGCTGTCACATGTCGGCTGTATAGATCAAGAACTGAGCGATCACATACCGCTGATCACATACCACAATCTTCACCCTGCAGAGTGCAGCAACTGTCAGTCACCGCTCCACGCAGGGATTCCCCTCTCCTTCCTTTGGTGCTGGCCTCTAGGGAGACAGATCCAGCTGTCAATCAATTAGCGAGTTGATCCCGACCATATTGTCAGGATCTGTCCCAACTGCAGCACGGCTCTGTGGCCCGCTATATGCTAAATTTTGGATCGCAGGAGGACATTAGTAAATGTCCATTTGTAAATATCCTCCTGTGACCCTAAAAAGAACTATGGCCAAAAAAGCTTTGGCCATAGTTCTCTTTTAAGCTGGCTGGCAATTTCCGCTGAGTCTTCCGGACTTAGCCAAAATTCAATCCGTGTGTGGTTAGTGTCAAGACCTCCATTCGTCAAAAGTTGATTTCTCAAACACTTGTCCAATGAGCCAGTTAAAAAATTCAAGGCCGAATAGTGAGTGCAGCCAACCGGCTACAGTCGCTGTCCCTGTATTCTGACAGCAGGACACCCACGGCTGTCAGAGTACAATAGACCTGTAGGCGGAATTCAAAAGTTTGCCCTCTTTCAGCCCGTGGGGCTGAATGAGAAATAAGTCACAGCACATGTGAACTGGCCATTGACAGTCCCAAGAGAATAATGCAACCTTTCAGTAATTTTACAAGTCTGCAATAATTGTAATAACTGTATAATTTTTCAAAAACTCTCCATCTTTTATCATTAAAGGAGAACTATGGGGTTCTATCTTTTCTTTATTAATGCATTCCTTAGGCTAAATAAGTACATTATGTAATTTACTCTAATTAGCCAAAATGCACAGTAAGGCTGTAAACCCTTATTTAAGGTGGTGGGCGGGGCTAAGCACCGCAATGAGGAGACATCCCGACGTATCTGACGGGATCCTCCCCACTGATCTTCCTCACTGTGACTGACAGTAATTCTTGAGAGCTGCTGCGCGTCCACGAATATATGGACATGCGCAGCAGCTCTCTCCTTACCTGCACGTCACCGTGTGCCAGCCGGGCTCCTTCCCCCCCCTCTCTCTCTCTCTCCCTGCCCTGTGTGACACTGACATACTAAAATGACCGTGGATCGCTGATGACAGAGGGGAAGGAGCCCTCTCTCTCTCTTCAGCATTTACTACAAATGGGAACGTCCATATATGTTGTAAATGATGTCACTGGAGATCCCTGCAGGTTGGATGCTTGCCAGTCTGCAGGGATCCCCAGTGACATAATTCACCATATATGGACTTGCCCATTTGTAGTAAATGCTGAAGAGAGAGAGAGGGCTCCTTCCCCTCTCTCATCAGCGATCCCCAGTGAATTGAGGATGTCAGCGTTACACAGGGCAGGGAGAGAGAGGGAGGGGAAGGAGCCTTATCTCTCTCCATCATTTACCACATATGGGCAAGTTCATATATGATGAATGATGTCACTGGGGATCCCTGCTGATCGGATGCTTGCCAGCCTGCAGGGATACCCAGTGACATCATTCACCATATATGGACTTGCCCATTTCTGGTAAATGATGGAGAGAGGGATGGCTCTTTATCCTCTCTCTCTCCCCCTGTGTTATGCTGACATCCTAATTACTGGGGATCGCTGATGAGAGAGGGGAAAGAGCACTGAATATGCAGGGAGGCTGAGTCCGTCTCTTGCTGCTGCCTTCTCACTTCAGACTCCGCCTCCCGCTCACAAATGCCAGCGTGCACGAGCTGACAAAACACAGCTGTGCACGATGAGAGGAAGCGCGGCCACAGCAATGAGATCATTTGAAAAAAAAGCCGTGGGCGGCCTGGATCAAATGTTAACGCCCCCTAAGAAGAAAGGAGCTTGGAGCAGGGTTGAAGACGGCCATTTACTACAGGTTTTGAGGGTTTTATCTGTGATGTGCTGCGACTTTAGAAAAAAGGAACGATGCTACTACAATCAAGGTAAGGGGTATTTTGATTTGCCCTTAAGTCATATTTCTCCTTTAAGAAGCTGTGCTTGAGCTCCTGCAGTGTGACTTTGCCTATGCTTAGATGATGTGAAAGCATTTCCTCTGTCTCCTCTCCTGCAGTTAAGGTGCCCATACACCTTACGACCCTCGCCAGACTTTTGTCTGGCGATGGTCGTATGCTTATTGAAAGCTCGTACGATCTGCCCACCTTGGACGGGCAGATCGTACTTGCGATCATCGAAAGCCCGCCCCGCTGAGGGGCGGGCTTCC
>NW_017306927.1:794106-802045 GCF_000935625.1 Nanorana parkeri | reverse complement strand
ACGTGCGACCGTACAGTAGAAACGGTCGCACGTCTTCGTTCACACTGCTCGATTCTCGTACGATCGCGGGATTTCGCCCGATTCTCGTACGAGAATTGAGCAGTGTATGGGCACCTTTAGTGCTGGTTCACACCTGGGCGTTTTTCAGAGCTGATAGAAGCACTGAAAAACGCTCAGCTAGTGAAATCCCATGATTTCCTATGGGCATGGTTCCAACCTGGGCGTATGAAAAACACCCTACGCCCAAACAAGTACAGGAGCTTCTTTTGGGGCGTTTTTCCGCGCGTATCCATTGGTATTCCCGACTGTGGCTCAGGGTTAACAAAGCGGTAACTTTGGACCACTGAGCAACAGACCAGGTCTATTTTTCTTTAGCCCAGGTAAGACGCTTCTGACGTTGTTTGTTGTTCAGGAGTGGCTTGACAAGAGGAATACGACATTTGAAGCCCAAGTCCAGGATCTGTCTGTATGTGGTGGCTCTTGATGCACTGACTCCAGCCTCAGTCCACTCCCTGTGAAAGTCCCCAACACTTTTGAATGGCCTTTTCCTGACAATCCTCTCCAGGCTGCGGTCATCCCTGCTGCTTGTGCACCTTTTTCTTCCACACTTTTCCCTTCCACATAACTTTCTATTAATGTGCTTTGATACAGCACTTTGGGAACATCCAACTTCTTTTGCAATTACCTTTTGAGGCTTTCCCTCCTTATGGAGGGTGTCAATGATGGTTTTCTGCACAACTGTCAGGTCAGCAGTCTTTCCCATGATTGTGATTCCTACTGAACCAGACTGAGAGACCATTTAAAGGCTCAGGAACCCTTTGCAGGTGTTGTGGCTTAATTAGCTGATTAGAGTGGGACACTTTGAGCCTAGAATATTGCACCTTTTCACAATATTCAAATTTTCTGAGATCGCGTACTTGCGATCAAATCACGGCTTGAACTATCTTGCTTTGCATGTAATGAGTCTATCGCATATATTAGTTTCACCTTTTAAGTTGCATTAGTGAAATAAATGAACTTTTGCACGATATTCTAATATTCGAGTTTCACCTGTATTTAATATGGAATAAAAGGTGATAGATGCCAATTACTTTGGTCAGTTTCAAGTTATTTGAAGAAAAGATGTTGGTCCTTTTCATGTAAGGGTACCAACAAATCTGTCCATGTCTGTACATGATTGGGTCATCTCTGAGCCAGCAGGCCAGGATGTAGATACAGGGCCCCGGTCAATGCCTAAACAAGGATGGCACCATTGTAGGAAAAAAACAAACAAATTGGGCTCCAGGAGCCGTTTGTCATACTGTGCTAGGATGCACAGCATTGTATCCTATTATAGCTCACTTACCTACAGAAGTAATCCCCTCCAGCGCTGCTTTTCACAACAACTGTTTATATTTTTCAATTTCATTCACGTGCAACCTTCACTCTCAATCAAACTGCACTTACTGATCAACGCAGATACACCCACGACAGTGTTTTGACGGTAAACTATAGTGTATTTACAGTGAATACATATTTTTATTAACCTTATAGGAATGTTACTGTCACATTTTTACCTGCTTGCTGTCCTGTATTTTGATGACTGTTTCAAATACAAATTGTAGATTCTCTTTCTTGTAGTGGTCTGCATATATATCAGGTTTAATCAAGTCCCAAGGGCTCATTCAGATTAGCTGTGAGTAAACTTCTAGACTGTAGCTAGATAGACTTTTCCACAACTGAAAGGTTTTATCACCTATAGATGAATGGAGCCCTAATAGGTGAGCTCAGCACAGACTTTGGTGTGTTCAGGGAGACATTCCTATACAAGTTATGACTGTCAAGTTCCATGCCTGCAAAACCTTTGCTTTGCCACACCTGACTCAGACATTTATGCAGATGCGATTTAGCAGGTGTGTGTCTGCATTCCATATCTTACATGCCTGCGCTATAACAAGCCTGGAAAAACTAAAAGATCAGTTTTAAGTGGCGTTGATTTACTAAATGCAAATAAGCTGTTCACTTTGCAAGGTTATTTTCCCTTAGGTTAGGGGCCAGAGCAGGAAGGCGCCAGGTCGCCATTGCATCTTACAAATTACAGCTGACGCCTAAAGGTGCCCATACACCTTACGACCATCGATGGTCGTATGCTTATTGAAAGCTCGTACGATCTGCCCACTTTGGACGGGCAGATCGTACTTGCGATCATTGAAAGCCCGCCCCACTGAGGGGCGGGCTTCCGATGACCGCAATGCAGAACGGGCAGTGTGCGTGTGCGCACACCGGCCGGTTCCACAGCTATCGAACGAGCAGGTTAGAAACCCGCCAAAAATCGTACGATTCTTGGCAGGTTTTCGAGAATGCTGGTTCAACAAAAGACATGCGACCGTACAGTAGAAACGATCGCGGGATTTCCCGCGATTCTCGTACGAGAATCGAGCAGTGTACGGGCACCTTAACTTTTCAGGTTTTCTCTTATTGTTGTCAACAGGAAATGTGGCAAAATTCAGGCGCAAGGGAAAAATAAAACAAGGGGAGCTTATCAAAACTGGAGCAGTTATACGTGTCAACCAATCGGCCTCCATCTTTCATTTTCAAAGCTTAACTGAACAAACAGAAGATAGAGGCTGATTGGTTACTATGGGCAACTGTTCCAGATTTTGTCTGCTCCAGCTTTGATAAATTCCACCCAGTATTTTTGCTTGCAGAAGATTGGATAATGGGAATCAGCAGAACTTCACCTTATCCACTACCAGGGGTGGACAAATTAATATGGAATTCAGGGGCCACACTGTCCAATCCAGAAGCCAGCAGGTTTTTTTTTAGGAGCCAGCTCCATTGACAGTAATTGGAGAAAACGTTAAAATGTATGGGCCAGCTGTAATTTTTAAGGAGAATTGGCTACCTGGCTGCTGGGATTTGTCTAGCTCTGCACTGTGGTAGGGGAAAATTTCCTTGCAAAATAAACATCCTAATTGCCTTTAGTAAATCAACCCCTGTGTTAGGCTACTTCACACAGGTATTTCATATCAGCTTTGACACGTATTTGTGAAGAATTCAGGAAGCAACGGACAGTCTTCTATTGATGCTTGTCAGAAGCTAGCTATATTATGCTTCTCTCTTTAGAATCATACAAATCAACTTCAGATGCTCCTGATATCATTCTCAAACTCTTCTTTTATCACTGTACAGGCATTAGGGAAGCATACCTATTGACTTTGATTAAAAGAGAACTATGGGGTAAGTGGTTTTCCCCCATAGTTCTCTTAAGTGTCACGGGAGGACATATACTAACCTCCTACCGTGACCCAAAGCTCAGTATATCGCGAGCTATAGCTCGCAGGAAAACAGACCGCCGAAGCCGGGACGGATCCCAACATTACTGTTGAGATCCACCCAGCTGTGTGAGTGACAGCGGGCTCTGCCTATCTAGTCAGTGCTGGAGGGGGGGGGAATCCCTGCAGGGAGCCGTGAGTGACAGTCACTGCTCTCCGCATGGAGATCATCGAGAAGTGAGCGAACGACAGTATGTGTTCGCTCACTTCCCGATCTATTGAGGCGACGTGTGACTGTTTCACATTGTCACACGTCGGCTCAAACTATGAGGTGAGTGATTTTCACTCACCTCATAGTTCTCCTTTAAAGCCATCAAGAAGTGCCCACTTTGACGCCTGCCGAATGTTGCTAGTAGTGTCTCATTTGAAGCACATGTATATGAATTAATGCTTGCCCGAAAAACAATTATACACACATCAATTTGCTTACATTTACTAGATTAGGAAATGCTTTTGGCAAGCTTTTTAAATGGTTCCCGAACCCTCAAAAAAGTCTGCTTCCAACGCGCATGTGGCCTGGCCCGTAGTCATTAAATTAAACCGTAAACGATGGGGGCGTGGCCAGCATGTGATCCGGAGCAGACGTGCGCCCGGGCAGCTCCGCTCCATTGAATATCCTGCCACTATCCTAGCGCTGAGTTTCTGCTACTTACCTGGGTTCAGGTGTTGCTCTACCCCTCTGGAGTCGGGACGGACCCTCGGCGGGGTTCTGCATGAAGCGGAATAAGTATAGATCGACCCGATCGTCGGGAGGCAAGCCTCGTGGTGGCTCGGAGGCGGCCATCTTGGCTGTGCCTGCTGAATGCAGCAAGATGTCTGTGGGCATGCAGACAAGTGTCCCGGCCTCGCCGCCTAACTCTCCCTCTAGCTCGGACATCTTAGCGGCCATTACATTCTGCAAGGAGGCGCTCACCAGCAAGATCGACTCTTTATCCGCCGATGTGAGCTTCCTGCGCCATGACATGGAAAAATTCCGTATGCGCATGGGGGAAGCGGAGGCCCGGATTTCCCAGGTGGAGGAGACGACACGGTCGGACACCGAGGAGCTCCAGAGGCTTCAACGGCAGGTACGGGGGCTACAGGAGAAGGTGGTGGACACCGAAAACCGACTGCGCCGCAACAACGTTCACGTGCTGGGCCTTCCTGAACGGGTGGAGGGAAAAAAGCCGGCGGAGTTTGCCGAGTCCTTCCTGGCTACACTCCTGGACCTGCAGGACTTGCCACCGACATTCGTGGTAGAGAGAGCACATCGCGTGCCACCTATCCCGCCGAAACCGGGGGCCCCGGCCCGGCCTTTTTTCATCCGCCTACTCAACTACAGGGACAGGGACCGGGTACTTGCCGCAGCGAGAAGTCATCCTAATCTGCAATATGAGAATGCCCGTGTCTCCCTGTTCCCGGATTATTCTACAGAAATACAGCAACGCCGCAGATCCTACACGGAGGTTCGTAAGAGGCTTCGGGAGAAAGGCTTGCAATATGGCCTTCTGTACCCCAGTCGTCTACGGGTTACCGATGGCGACACCACACGTTTTTTGATACCCCAGCAGTGGCCGTGGCCTGGCTAGACAGCACCTGACCGGAGCCGCCTACTGAGGGTGCTGCCGCATGGTAAGCCAGTATTCCTCATATCAGCATACCTTCTGCGTACACCGATTGTTCAGCGCCTCTGTAATGGGAGCGAGATTAGCCCTGGAATTTAGCGAAGTTCTCACCAGATCACTTTACTGCCCTAGCAGACTGTTGTTTTTCTTTTGTTGAATTTTTTGACTGTTTTGGGAATCCTAAGCCTTCTGACACGCATTGCTCTACGAGCTGTTGGGGATGTGTTGGCCTGGCAGGGTGGGTTCGGGGCGAGTTGGGGGGGATCGGGGTCTTTTTTTATTCTGGTTCGCGGTCCTTTTTCGTTTCAGGTGGTTGACTTGCACGCTGGGACTTCGGCTCCTCTTGTATGACACTGCTGGGAGGTGTGGAGTGCACCTGTTTTGTTGTTTCCAATGAGTGTACGAGATGTAGAAGAGATTAAGATCCTATCATGGAATATCCGAGGGCTTAATTCTAAATTCAAGCGTGCATTAATGTTCAAATATCTCAAACAATACAACCCTCACATAGTACTCCTGCAAGAACTCACCTGGTAGGCAATAGGCTGCTGGCCCTGAGGAGACCCTGGGTGCAGAGATCATTCCACGCTTCCCATTCGGCATAACTCAAGGGGGGTCTCTGTCCTGGTCAGCAAGTCTTTGCCCTGCACGGTTGAAGAAATCCATACTGATCCTAATGGCAAGTTTGTTATTTTTGTATGTACCATGTGGTCTCAACGATATATTATTGTCAATGTTTACCTTCCTCCGCCCTACAATTCTACTGTCTTGTATACACTGTTGGATAAGATATCCTCCCTGGGTCCGGCAAAGACACTGTTTATGGGGGACTTTAATACAACGCTGGCCCCAGCCCTGGATAGGCCTGGAACGGCTGGTTCTGGCCTCTCCGACTTGGGTGATTGGGCACGCACTGCTGGTCTGAAGGAGGTGTGGAGATGGAGGAACCCCATGATTAGGGCTTACTCTTGTTTCTCCACCTCTTACAGAACTGCTTCCCGCATAGACCTAGCATTTGCCGGGGGCGCCCTCCTACCTGATATTGAAGAGGTCAGATACCTGCCGGGGGTATCTCCGATCACTCGCCCATGTGGCTCACTCTCCGCTCAGGCCAGGGCAGAGACCGGGCCCTTTGGCGACTGGCCCCCCACTGGATCTCTCACCCTCTGGCTCTGGAGGCTATTCCACCATCCGTTGAACAGTACTGGAACCTGAACGCCTCCACTGCTGGGGCAGAAATGGTATGGGATGCATTCAAGGCCTATGTCAGGGGAGACTTCATGTCCTTACAGAAGGCGATTAAGACCCAGGAGGACTCAGCCCGTACAGTGGAACTCCAAACGGAGGAGGCAAGGCGTCTCTAGTTATGAGTCCTCGCCCACCCCTGATAATTTCGACGCCTTGATGTCGTCGAAGCGCACGCTCCGCTTGCATCTGGAGGACCTAAAACGGACTGATATGCGTAGCCATAAACAAAATTATTTTGAAAATGGGGATAAAAATGGGAGACTGCTGGCTATGCTGTCGCAGACGTCCCGGCCTCAGACGGTGGTTGCGGAACTGCGGTCTGGCCCGGACGCCTCTGTTACTTCCCCGGCAGATATCCTCGAGGGGTTTCGGAGTTACTACACCACCCTCTATTCCTCCTCACTACCGACGGACGTCCAGCCTCAGGGCCTATGGCCCCGGTTGGACTCGGTTGCCCTAGGCTGTTTGACCAACAGCCAACGGGATTTTCTGGTAAGACCCATAACTGAACCTGAGGTACTGGCCGCCATCCGCTCCTTCCCCCAACGGAAAAACACCAGGCCCTGACGGCATTCCTATCGAATTTTACAAAACACATGCGGAATTAGTTGGCCCCAGACTATGCGAGATGTATACCTCGTGTTTAGCGAAAGACTGTCTGCCGCCATCCATGTCGGGGGCTCATGTAATAGTGATCCACAAGCTACCTCGGGATCCGACCTCATGTGTCTCTTATAGGCCCATTGCCCTACTTAATTGTGATTTCAAAATTCTGACCAAGCTTTTAAGTGTAACACTTACCCAGCTGACAGACAGTTTGATAGACTCGGACCAAACTGGCTTTATGCCACGTAGATCCACGGACATTAATTTGCGCCGCCTATTCACAAACTTACATACGTCCCATCTCAACGCAGGAACGAGGGTGGTGGTGTCTCTCGATATAGAAAAGGCCTTTGATACGGTGGAGTGGTCCTACCTGTGGGCGGTGTTGGACAAAATGGGATTCCCTCTGGAATTTACACGATGGATTAAATTGCTCTATCACGATCCTATGGCTTCCATCAAACTAGGGAATAAATTGTCAGCTCCCTTTCCTATCCGCAGAGGTACACGGCAGGGATGTCCGCTCTCGCCCACTCTCTTCGCCCTGGCCATGGAACTCATAGCCGAAGCTCTGAGAACATCCCCCTATATTAGGGGGCATAGAGTTGGCTGGGTGGAGGAGTGTCGGGACTGAGAGTCAATTGGGACAAATCCATAGTGTTCCCTATAGACGCTGCAGCTAGGTCTACTCCCAGAACGGTTACTCAACTTTCCTGGGTTGAATCCTTTAAATACCTGGGAGTGGTGATATCTGGCTCTTCCCAGGATTTCCTGACGCTGAACTTGCTCCCGATTTTGGGTGGCATGAAGCAGAGACTGAAGGCATGGGCGAACTTACCTCTATCCCTATTAGGCAGGATCAATTTGGTGAAGATGAAACTTTTGCCCAAATTAACATACATTTTTCGTAATTGTCCCGTATGGATCCCAAAATCTTATTTCCATCAGCTGAACCAACTAGTATCATCCTTCTTGTGGGGCACTAAACCTCCGAGATATAAACTAACGACCCTAATGCGCCCCACTCTTCAGGGTGGACTAGCGTTACCGGACTTCTATAAATATTTCCTAGCAACCCAAATGGTCACGGCCCATTGGTGGCTCTCAGCTGATGTCACCAATTCCTCGGTTATGTTGGAAGCTGCAGTCCTGAACTCAGTGGAGGCT
>NW_017306927.1:712010-792562 GCF_000935625.1 Nanorana parkeri | reverse complement strand
TGGGTTGAATCCTTTAAATACCTGGGAGTGGTGATATCTGGCTCTTCCCAGGATTTCCTGAAGCTGAACTTGCTCCCGATTTTGGGTGACATGAAGCAGAGACTGAAGGCATGGGCGAACTTACCTCTGTCCCTATTAGGCAGGATCAATTTGGTGAAGATGAAACTTTTGCCCAAATTAACATACATTTTTCGTAATTGTCCCGTATGGATCCCAAAATCTTATTTCCATCAGCTGAACCAACTAGTATCATCCTTCTTGTGGGGCACTAAACCTCCGAGGTATAAACTAACGACCCTAATGCGCCCCACTCTTCAGGGTGGACTAGCGTTACCGGACTTCTATAAATATTTCCTAGCAACCCAAATGGTCACGGCCCATTGGTGGCTCTCAGCCGATGTCACCAATTCCTCGGTTGTGTTGGAAGCTGCAGTCCTGAACTCAGTGGAGGCACTAACCGGCCTGCTGTATAGGGGCCAAAAGCCCCTTATCCTCTTAACCCTTTCATGCGCACGACCATCAAAGTATGGCGCACGGGTAACTCCTGGTGCTCCAGGAAGGCCCTGGAAATTTCCCCGAATACCCCTTTGTGGAAAAACCCCAACCTGCCCCATTTCCACACGGTCCCTGATCCCGCCTTTTGGGCAAAACATGGTGTGAAACGGATCTCGGACATTGTGGAGTCCTCTTCCCTGATCTCATTTGAAGACCTAACCGGAAGGAGGGCTATCCCCCCAAATGCATTTTTCGTTATTTACAACTCGCCCATGCCTTCAGCGCTCAATTTCCAGGAGATGGGATTCGCCTGGGAGAGTCTCAACTGGAGTCCCTGGCTGGGACGGAGAGACTGAGGAAGCCCGCCTCCTGTTTCTATAATACCCTGCAAACCATAACTTCCTCTGGCCTGCTCACATTACAGACTAAGTGGAGGGTGGACGTCCCAGACATGGATGAGGAGGACTGGGAGGAAGTATGGGATGCACCCTTTAAACAACTGGTCGCCATAAGGTTAGAATGGTGCAATTTAAGATATTGCACAGAGCCTACTTTACACCTCACCGCTTACACAAAATGAATGCGTCCATCTCCCCGTCCTGTTGGAGATGCACGTGTGATGAAGGTGGGTTTTTTCATGTATTCTGGGAATGCCCCCTCATCAAGCTCTACTGGGGCTCCACGGTAGACTATATCTCAAGAGTCACCTCATTGCCACTCACACCATCACCGAGATTGTGCCTGCTGGGCCTGGTGGAGGATGTAGCTCCGACCAGGTCGGAACGCATACTGGTGGGCCTCACCTTGTTCTATGCACGCAAAGCTATTGCTATGTACTGGAAAAAGCCGGCCCCGCCGGAGTTGTCCTTTTGGAAAAAATTAGTGAATGATAACCTGCCTCTATACCAGGATACGTATGCTAACAGGGGTTGCCCAGGGAAATTTCATAAAATCTGGGATAGCTGGCTGGAATGCACTAATTCGGCTGCTGATCTAGATGCCTGCTCCTGAGTAGGAATTAATGCCCAGGATGGAAGGCTCCGGAACGATCTAGACAGAATCCGACCTGTGGGTCCAGAAGATATAGGATCGCATATCCAATGACCTCCTATCTAGGCCAGGCCCTCTGGCTGTTATGTGGAGGGGCTGTGAGAAGACCTAGCAAGGCCCATTGAGTAATGATTCCCCCGCCTGAAATGTAGGACCGGAACTGTATTGTTTTGTTTGATTTTTCTTATTTTGCTTCTTGTTTTCTTGTTTTATTTTCTTTTCCACGGCTATTGATGCCGTAATGTTATGTTGAATGCACTGCTATGCATGGTGCCACCGATGTAAGGCACAAATAGCGTGCACTGTTGTGATGTATGTATCAAAAACCAATAAAGTGTTTTGCTAAAAAAAAATTAAAAATTAAACCGTAAACTTACACATGACATTGACACACTTAACGTTTCTGCTACAGTGTGTGCATTTACAAAACAAACCAACGTACCATTATAAAGAAATAAAAACCCACCGACACGATGACCCACTTGCAATATGTTTTGTTTACTTCTGCCCGACCTGTGACGCTTAGTTTACATCAAGCTACGTAAAGGTGTATAGCTTTTAGGTTAAAGCGGGATTAGAGTTAACTGCATTAGTAAAATCTTATTAATGACGGCTCCAATTAAATACATCATCACAAATGTTTTTCTACTTGAGCTCCACTACTGCTGGTAATATTTGTCACAATGAGTCCTGGTGTCTGGTCATAAACGTGGGGAGCAAGAAGCCATGGAGAAAATAATTAAGAAGGTAAACTTGTTGCTACACCATACACCTACTTTTCCTAACCTAGCAAATGTAACAATTATCTTGCTCTGGTTTGATATCACTTTCTTTTTCTATACTATGGGGGGAATTTATTAACGAAATTGCGAGTGTTTGAATTCGCATATGGTCGCATGGGATATATTTGACGCACTTTGCGCCAGATTTATGTTGCTAGTGTATGTTGTTCGTAAATTAGATTAAATAGACTGCAGGAATGAAGACTTGTAACTCAAGGCAAGAAGCTTAACTGTCGCTTCTTGAAGAAGTGGTCATAGGGAGTTCTTAAGTTGCGATTGTCTTGTTAGGTGATGCGCTGGTTTATACAGCCGCAGGACAAGCGTAGATGTAATCGGTTGCGAACTGTCGCAAAACAGGCGCAAACATTAGCAATCTGGAAAATAGTGCACGCTCAGGGCAAAACAGGCGCACATCTTTACAGGAGCTGCCAAACATATTTGCGCTTAAATTAAAGTGATCGAAGAGGATAAAACAGTCACAATTGCGTTAATGTATACGTAAGATTTTTTTTTACATATAGTTTACATTGAACACCTGTAAAATGTAAAGCTGGCACTGAGTCTTGTTGATCTATTAAAATTGCCTGAGCCAGCGGCATGGAGCAGATTATATTATGTTTTCTAGTATACAACTGATTTTTCTAATCCTAAATCTATAGCACTGATTTATTTAAACTAGAGGAAGGAATGTTTTTTTTGTGTGTGACATCAGTTGGAGTGTCTAGTAGTGTTTTTTCAAAATAGTACAGAAAGTGTTCAGAGCAGATTTTGACCCATCTATGTGTTAAAACTTTTCTAAACCCTAAAAAAAGAGGAACTACAGCATATTACAGCTTACCAGTCCTTAGGGCTAGTTCACACCAGCCACAGTGTGTTCCGGTCCAATTCTGCCCAGAACACACTGGATCGCATTGTGGCCGACTCACTTTGTTGTGGGGCGAGAAGGGGCGTGGCAGTGCATTAAACTCAATGGCACTGTAGCCACTCCCTCAGGCTGCAATGTGATCAGCCGCACGGGAACGCAAGGCACATCCCTGCGGTCCGGTCCCAAAAAATGCTGCAAGCACTATTTTTTTTTTTCTGATCTGAACGCAGACATTGATGTGCCACACGTTCCCGTGCAGCCAATCGCATTGCGGCCAGAGGGCATGGCTGCTATACTGGAATTCTATGACAGCTACTGATAGACTTTGTATACAAAAGTATAAAAGAAACCATTCCTTTCCGAAGCATGCCAAACACTTTTTAGTAACAACTGCAGGAAAAATGCATTATTATCTGTATATGTTTTGACCGACCATGTTCTGACTGCTAAGGATGTATACCCTACGCCATGACAGTTGTAGGTTAAAACAAGATGATGCAGCCATGTGCTTGTTTCAAAATGGAGCAGTCATCATTCCTCTTAAGTAGAGGTGTTTTTGGTGGCTGTAAATCCATGTAAACATTTCTAGGAAAGCAGCAGCGCTGCCTCCAAGTTCTGGAGCTTATCTGTGAGAATAGGATTTCTGCAGAGTGATTAAGAAAGGAAAGTGGTAGGACATCGGTAAAATGGAAAAAGTGGTCTAGACATGTATCACATGAGTTAAAAATCGTTGTTCAATCCCACAGGGGATCCAGTGCACATAGGATTCGGTCCTGTTCAGATCTGTGCAGTATTTTGTAAAAAAAAAAAAAAAAAAAGGACATTTGTTTTCTATTTTTGCTAGCACTGAAGCCACCTTCCCCTCTTTTTATTCTAACATCTGCAGCTCTGCTATCTAATCATGCAGCCATGTGCCTCTTCTTTACCCCTCTGCCATCGTCCATGTACTGAAAAGACTTCTTTCTATAAGTAGGAAAGACTGAGCCAGGCCCAGTTGCCAGCTTCTGTCACTACCACTACTACTACTACTACTACTAGAAAAACCTGAAAAATAAAACTTGCTTTGCCCTGTAAAAGGAGAAACATTTTCACAAGGCATAATTCAAGTCATCCTTCTTTTAAAGAGCTATAGGGGCCACATGTATACGAACACTTCACCACACCGGCACCTGTAGCTCTTAAAGAGAGCAAAGTTTTGAATTAGAGGTGCACCGAAATTTCAGAACCAAACCGAAATAAAAAGAAATGTCAGGCCGAAACCGAAAATGTTTTTTTTATTTAATTTGTTTTCCAAATTTTTTATAAACTTCTTTTTAATATTTTATTTTTATTCATTTTTTTTTATTAAATATTTTTTACTTTTAGGGGCTTCTAAACAGAGCGGCAGTGTGGCTGTCTCCACCCCCTCTGCCGGACTGTGACAGGAGGCTGAGCGGTGTGGGAGGAGAGACGCCAGCCGCTCACATCGCTCTCCTCCCTTGGCGCTCGTCAGGCTGTCGCACTTTCTCTCCTGCCCGCTGGGACACAGAAAGAAAGCAGGGATGCGCCGCTGTATCGGCAGAAAAATGGCACTTTCGGCATTTAGCCAAAAGTCCCATTTTCGGCCAATATGTTTCGGCGGCCAATATATCGGTGCGGCCCTAGTTTGAATCACTGTCAGCCGAAAAAAGGGTTGCCCTAGTTTTATTTTATTTACCAAATTGATAGGGTCACTTTAAAAATCTTAATTTCAACAGATTTGTCCTTCGATAAGTAAACACTGCTCAAATGGGATTCACTGTGAAATATGGCCTATGACAGCTGTAACTAAAGTGTGAATAATTTAAAACATATGCATGTTTGCATATGCGGGGTAAGATGGTAGAGATAACATAAAACATGGAGAATTAATGATGTATTTTATTAGGGCATGTTTTTTAACATGTCTTATTTTCTCTATTTTATCTGTATGTGACATGACTATTTTGATTTCCCTTTTGATTTTGTTATTTCTATTGAAAATTAATAAAATATTTAAAAAAAATATGTATACCCCAAGAAAAAAGAAAAATTACAGTAACAATTCTTTTTCTTTTTTTATTCCCTAATAGGTGAAAGCCTCATTGCGTAAACAAGTTGTGGTACTAGGGCTTGATGGATCTGGAAAAACAAGTGTCCTAAATTCCTTAGCAGCTAATAAAGGGAGATTTGTCACAACACCTACAGCAGGTGTTAATGCAATGTGTGTCAACAATGGAACCTCTAAAATGGAGTATTTGGAAAGTAAGTTTTATTGTTTGTGAGCTATCATAAAGGCAACTATTTATATTCATTCTTCTTACTGTTAAATGTCGCCTTCTCCAAGAAGATGAACATCTTAAGTTAATGTACTCATATAAGCATATGTTATGCTGCTTCTTTTCACCATTCTTTCACCTGTTGAGATGAAAGAGGACCTTTGTTTTTTCCGTCAGTGTTGGGAGAGGTGTCACTCTGCAATTTAGACACATGCAGCTGCTCATCCTCCCTGGCTCTGACGTCACCCAAGGTCCTGGTGTGGTCTAAGGAAGCCTTCCGCAATATGCATTGACAGTGTCTGCAGATCATGTGAGGCTTCCCTAGTCCCTGCAGGACCTTGGTTAATGTTCCCTTTCGCTGTCCAGTAACAAGCTTGGGCAACACCCCGTTGCCTATGATAACTAACTACAGCAGCGAAAATTAGGTTGTCTGCCTTGTCAGACAGGGCTGTACAGTGTGGCAGTGCTGTGCTAATTGTAAGGACTTATTTTCTGTATGTATTCTATCAGGGGGATTCCCCTTCAGTTCCTGTCCCCAAGACACAGCAGTAAATAAGAAAAGATCTCTCCAAATCATAAGCTTTAGTAACCCTTCTTAGACATATGTCTGTGATGGTTCTCATTCATCCAGGTCATGGTATATCTGTAAAAAATAAGTCAAGGCAACTGGAATTGCTGTATTTTTCCTGAAGACGTTTCACTGGTCATCCAACCAGCTTTTTCAATTCAGAATGACTTGTACAAAAAATTATCTGGGAATAAATATGGTGAAAGTTTCTTTGTGTTCAACTTCTTAGACAGTTGTCACACGTTTACCCATTGCAATATTTCTCCTCACTTCTTGTTCCTGTTTTGTTCCAAATTGCTTGGATTTCCCACAACATACCAGACACAGCAGTCACCGGGACAAATAGGGAGGGTGAATCTCCCCAGCGAGGACACAGGCTACAAAAATACTTGTCTGTGGTTCTAAAACTTTCACAATCTATCCAATAGGGATGCGCAGATACCAGTTCAGATACCAGTGCCGATACTTGCCATTTTCACGAGAACTACCAGGGTTGCAGCGGTTGCAGCTGGGACCTAGCTCTGGCGCTTCACCACTGTCCTGAAATCATTCGTCTGTATTGTTTTAGAAAAACTGTCACATGACAAAAAACAAAAATGTATCAGTACTTGCAAAAATGGTATCAGTGCATCCCTTTTATATATACGGTATTTACATAGTATTTGAGGTTGAATAAAGACAGAAGTCCATCAAGTCCAACCTATTGCTGATGTGTGCATATGTATAGGTCCATGTATTATCTCGTTCTTAATACCTGTACCCCTGTATATTACGGTCTCCCAGGAAATCGTCCAAAAGCTTCTTGAATGATTCCATACTCTTAGCTGAAATCACTGCTGGTGGCATCGAGTTCCAGACCCTAACCGCTCTAACTGTGAAGAACCCCCTTCGCCCCTTGTGCTGGAATTTTTTCCCCACCAATTTTAGGTGGTGGCCTCTAGTCTTTTTAATGGAGATAATCGTAAAGAGTTTGTTGCTAATGTTGCTGTCACCATTGAACATCTTGTACATGAAAGTCATATCCCCCCTTACTTCCAACTTGAACATGTTTAAATTTAGTAGCCTTGTCTCATAGCTCTGGTCCTCCATTCCCTTAATTAGTTTGGTTGCCCTCCGCTGGACTCTTTCCAGCTCAAGGACATCCTTTCTGTGGACTGGTGACCAACACTGGACCGCGTACTCCAGATGTGGCCGAACCAATGATCTATAAAGTGGCATAATTATAGACTTGTCTCTGCAATACATTCCCTTCTTAATACAGGACATTACTCTACTTGCTTTGTTTACAGCAGCCTGGCACTGCAAGCTATTAATCAATCTGTGGTCTACAATGACCCCCAAATCTTTTTCTATTTCTGACTTCCCTAGTGGCATACCCATGGTTGTATAGCCCATTTGCTTATTTTTAATTCCAAAGTGCATTACTTTGCATTTATCGACATTAAACCTCATCTGCCATATATTTGCCCACTATAAAAACAAGATCCTACATGAAACCAGGATGGTACAAATCCCAGGAGGTCCGTGTGCTCCTTACAAATGACAGCTGCCTCCTAACTTCTGCATTTTTCTCTAGTCTAGTCTTGGAGCTCGAAAAGTATCTGTTCTTGTACTTGTACCGAGTACGGTTCTTGGTATAGGTGCATCCCTACTATCCAGAAGAAAAAGAGTTCTGGTTTTAGACGTCCTGACTTATTTTTAAAGTATTTTTGTTTGTGTGTGCTTGTTCATAAACAATTGTTACTTTATAATTGATTAAAGGGAGATCTTATTTACATACATCTACACTTAATATCACAATATTTTCATGTCTAGGGGCATCATGTAGACACTTTAATATTCCAGCTTCCATGGCTTGTTCACACCAAGCGTGTTCCGGGTAACAGAGCAGTTACAGACCGGATCAAAACTGCGTCCAATGTATTCCAATGGTGTTTTGGTGCTCTAGTTCACACCGCAGCAATCAGTGCCAGAGCATGTAAAAAAAACTGCAGCAAGCCCTATTTTTCCTGCTCTGGTACGCATGCAAATGCACCAAAAACGCATGCAAACGCACTGAAATCCCATTTTAAACTAAAAACGGCCTGGAACGCATAAACGCAGTATAAAACACTGAACTGCGTGTGCAGAAACTCATGCAGATCTGGTCTGCATTGGGTGTGAACAAGCCCTTACTGTAGTTATTTATAAAGCAGGAAAAGGCTAACTAGAATAAAATTAAACTGGTCTTTGAAATATGGGAACAAATGTGAAGAATTTTAGAGAGCTGGTTCATAAGTGGCACACATAGAGAAAAAGGTTTCTTGTGTTCACTGCTTTTACGGTGGTGAACTAGTCTTTTCATTTTATGTTCTAAATCGCTACCAAACCAGAACTTAGGAAATGACCCTGAAAAACACTGAAAAATGGGGTTGAACCATTCACTACACTACCCAAAATGAAAAAAAAAAATCGTTTTAGCTATAAATATACTTTAAATTTACATAGGGAGCAGTTGACCTGCCAAAAGAGTTGTAAAGTCATGTATGTGATTATTTGAGCTGTATGTCCTAAAGCTGTGAGTGACTTCCCCTGCGCTGTCGTCCAATCAGAGTAGGCCCAGTATTCATTGAAAAAAAAAAAACTTAAATGGCCAGTGTGCCAAGCGCACAGCCCGCTGTGTTTTAACAATGGAGGAGAAGTTGCTCAGCACAGCGGCTGTTCCTGGAACCAGAAGACTGCTGTATGTCACTGTAGTAGTTGCTGTAACATGTTCAGTACTCCAATGTTTTACAATAACGGCCCCAACACTATGGAGGATTTATGTCACGGACCACCTACTCTTTGACTATGAACAATATTACCAATTCTTAACATATTTTATTTTAATCACATCAGCTACATCTTCAGTAGTTAAATAAAGTTCAGAAAACCCTAACTTTGTAGTGTTGCTATTTTACCAACAGTTGGAGGAAGCGAACATCTGCGTCCCTACTGGAAAATGTACCTCTCTAGAGCATTTGCTGTCATTTTTGTTGTGGACTCTGCAGATCACGATCGCCTTCCACTTGCAAGAATACACCTACATCAACTGATTCAGCAAGATGCAGTTATTCCATTAATAGTTCTTGCTAATAAACAGGTATGGTCCAGTTCTTTTCTTTTATATTTCTTTTGGATGTGTTTTAATACAGTAATCCATCGCTAGATCAGCTTTTGGCTTCATAGTTACATAGTTAGTCAGATTGAAAAAAGACATTGAGTTCAATTAAGCATCAGATATTTTTGATCCAGGGAATATCCGATTGTCTTATGGGATCAGGAAGGAATTTTGTTTCGTCTGTTGGGGCAAATTGAACCATAGCGCCCACAATTACCCACTGTTGGTCCAGAGGAAGGACAAAAAAACCCTATAAACCATGGTTCAATTTGCCCCAACAGACGAAAAAAAAATTCCTTCCTGATCCCATAGGACAATCGGATATTCCCTGGATCAAAAATATCTGATGCTTAATATACCTATAAGAACTCAATATCCAGTAATATTCTGTGCATTTAGGAGTACATCCAGATTTTTTAAAACAATTAACTGAGCTAGCTAGGACAAGCTCCTGGGGGAGTCTGTTCCACATTTTCACAGCTCTAACTGTGAAGAATCCTTTCCATATGCAAAGGTTAAACCTCTTTTTCTCCAGATGCAAAGAGTGCCCCCTTGTCTTTTGCAGTGGCCTTAAAGTGAATAATGTGGCAGCAAGCTCTTTTATATAGACCATTTATGTATTTATATATGGTGACCATGTCCCCCCTTAATCGCCTCTTCTCATGAGAGAACAAATTCAGGTCAGCTAATCTTCCCTCGTAGCTGAGCTTCTCCATGCCTCTTATGAGTTTGGTCGCCCATCGCAGCACTTTCTCCAGTTCCACAACATCCTTTTTGTGAACTGGTGCCCAAAACTGAACTGCATATTCCAGATGAGGTCTTACTAATGCTTTGTACAGGGGCAGGATGATGTCTCTGTCTCTGGAGTCTATACCCCTTTTATTACAAGAAAGTATTTTGCTTGCTTTAGAAACTACAGCTTGACATTGCATGCTATTATTGAGTCTATGATCTACCAGAACACCCAGATCTTTCTCCATCATTGACTCCCCCAAACATACTCCCCCTAGATAAGTAATGTAAAATATAAATCCGCGCTACTGGATAATGCCACTAGGGGTCACTAAGCCACTCCAACAATACAAACCAACAGTTTGAGCATTGATTTTATGGAAACTAGAGAGCGCTAAAGGACCCCAACCTAAATTATTAGCACTCATTTAATAATTTAGGTTGGGGTCCTTTAGCGCTCTCTAGTTTCCATAAAATCAATACTCCCCCTAGAGTGTATGAAGCATGCATGTTTCTAGTCCCCAAGTCCATAACTTTTCATTTATCAACATTAAACCTAATTTGCCAAATAGATGCCCAATCATACAGTGCATTCAGATCTGCTTGTACGTTGGAGACATCCTGTAAGAAGACTTTGATCCCTTTTTAAATGGTCAAACAATAAATGTATAAATGTCTGCCCTTTTACTATATCTGTAAAAAATAAGTCAAGGCAACTGGACTTGCTGTTTTTTTCTTGAAGACGTTTCCCTTGTCGTCCAACCAGCTTTCTCAATTCGCCTTTTTACTGTTCCAGCAATGCCATTATGCCAGTCAATGTCAGGATAGTTAAAATCTCCTATTAATACTACTGTCCCCGCCGTTGCAGCCCTTTCTATCTGTGAGCTGAGTCTCTATCTCTTCATTAACGCTGGGGGGCCTGTAACAAATTCCAACAATTGCCTTTGCATTATACATACCAGTATACAACTCCACCCATAACGCCTCAGCACCATCACACTCACCATCAATAAAGTCCTCTTTCACACTCACTTTTAGATTACTTCTCACATAGAGACAAACACCGCCACCTTTTTGTTTTACACGGTCTCCCCGAAAGAGAGCATAGCCAGGAATAATAACAGCCCAATCATGTGAAGAACCAAGCCAAGATTTAGCAATACCAATTATATCTTAGTTCTCATGCACCAAAGCTTCCAATTCAGTCTGAATTTGATGATTATAAGATTAGTTGTAATGCAAAAGCCAAGGATCCTCTTTTGCCATAACTTTGTTCTAATTCATTAGAGATGGTAGATGCATTAGGGCCCGCACATATTTACATGTTCTTATTTGAATGGTATCTAAAGAAGCAGACACTGACAGGGCTATTCATAGAAGGGTGAACAGTTTGGAGAAGGCAGGAGAAGTGAACAATCTAGGACTGTGGTGGCAAACCTATGGCACGCGTGCCAGGGAGGGCACGCGAGGCCCTTTCTGCTGGCACGTGAGCCCAGCTTCAGGCCCCAAAACATTAAGGCAGCCGAGCTGTCTAATGTTGACGGGGAGAAATCGGCAGGCGAGCGAGCAGGAGGAGAAGGGGGACGGAGCGGCAGGGGGTGGAGACAGAGGGAGATGGGGGCGGATATGAAAGGAGACGGGGGACTGAGCGGCATGAGACAGGGCCGAACACAGAGTGAGATCGAGGCGGAGATGAGAGGAAGTGAGGAGACGGAGCAGCATGAGACAGGAGGCAGAGACGGGGAGATGGAAGAGGCCTGTGAAGACTGAGGCAAAGGCAGAGACCGCGATGGAGGAGGCGTCGCCAAGGGGCCAGTCGAGTGGCGAAGCTGAGATTTTTTCAGGCCTAAAATGTGGAATATAACATGGGTGCAAAAAATGAAAAAAGGGCCTCAGTCATGAAGGGGTTAAATAATTCTCCAATTCAGCTCACTTTCCAGTTCACCTATTTTGGCCTAGATTGGTCACTTCTCCTGCCTTCTCCAAACTCTTCACCCTTTTGTGAATAGCCCTGCAAGGCTAAACCTTTGTACAAAATACACAGTACAGAGTGTTAAAATAGAAAACATAATTTTACCTGATACTTTTCTTATGTTTAGGGAAAAAAACAATGTTCTTTTTTGGTCTCAACGCTCCCATTCCCTTATGTTTAGAATTGGCTGAAGTCACTTATTTTGCTCCCACTCTAGGACCTGCTCACTGGAGAGTATACTGCCTGCATGGTAGTGCAGAGGGAGAGCATTAATGAGAACCCTGAGCCTAGTGAACATATGTAGGCTCCACTTCAGTCTACACTAACTAATTGTATGCTACTACCCCCTCTCCTTTAGACTCAAATGGGAATGCACCAATACTGATACTAGTATTGGTGTTGGTACTCATGCTGGTACTCATACTCACCCAAATGCTCCCGATGCTTATCCCGATACCGAAACCTCTGGTATCAGGAAGGCAGGTGGCGAGTCATTACACGCCGCCCAGCTTCCTGGTTGGCCGGAGAAGCTGGCTCCATGCTCCGTTGTCAGCAGGGAGCATGGAGCTGACTTCCCTGGCCAGAAAGCCAGCTTCATGCTTCCTCGTCCAAAAAAATTGGAGAACGGAAGCGCCACTACCTGGCGCAATAAATATGATGAAGCCGGGTGAGAGGGAGAGGTGATGTACTCACCTATGATAGGTCGATCATTCGCTTTTACGAAGGCCGTGAGATGGAGTGGAGCAGTGGTGGGGGTCCAACCCCTGCATGTAAATTAATACTGGCCTGAGTATAAGAAACCAATGTGGAACATTGATATATCACAATTGGCGTCAGCCCCCATCACCACGATATTGTGTAAACTATGCTTATTGGCTTTGTGGGCCTCCCACTAATACCCTGTTTCCCCGAAAATAAGACCTACCCCGAAATTAAGACCTAGTACTATTTTTGGGAATTGCTAAAATATAAGACCTACCCTGAAAATAAGACCCTAGATGTGACCATTCCCAGGGCCGGTGGTGGCATAAGGGGGAACTTGAAGAGAGGAGAGAATCAGTGGCGCCAAGGAAGCCAGCGCTAGAGGAAGCGAGGCGGCAGCGGAGGGAGCAGAGCCGCATAAGCAGATGTTTCCTCTATAGCGCCGCCTCCTGTCACAGGCGGAGTGATACCAGATGCACTCCGCCGGCGAAGAATCCATAGTGAAAGCGCGCTTCGCTCATTCTGGTTACCAAATTGCTCTTGGAAAGGTATGGCACCCCTGATTGCCCTGATCACCCTATTCTTAACTTTGCCATTTTGGATTATTTCATTTGGATTTGCATTAACTTTGGGTTGTTATACATAAAAAAAAAAATAAGACCTACCCCAAAAATAAGACCTAGTGAGCTTTTTTGAGCTAAAAAAAAATATAAGACAGTGTCTTGTTTTCGGGGAAACAAGGTACTGGCCAACCCGCTTCCTTGCGCATGTGCAGTGTTCTGGCTATACGCAGCCTAGGACTAGCAGTACCACTGGACACCTCCTGGGGATCACCTAGAGGGAGTGTAATCATTGGGAGGGAGAAACAAACTAAAGCAGGAGGACTTTGGGTATGCTCGCTGGTGGGTAAAATGTATAAAAGAGGACAAATGGTTAAGTTAGAAAATTCAAACCAAATACAAAATGGGAAAAACCAATTTGAGAATTTTCATATAATTAAATAAAAGGTCACAAAAAAGCAATTTAAGAAAATAATCATATCCTAAACAAAAGTCACACTGCTGGACAATATAATAAATATCCCCACAAGGGGCACACAGTTCAAAACCAAATGCCTATGAGAAGCTAGCCTAAAAAATAAAGTGAAATCAAACCAACCGAAGAACAAAGGCAGCACTGAAAAAACACAATAAGGAAAAAAATATTTCTAATAAAACTTGTGCAAAAATAAAGCAATCAATAAATAAACAATATAAATACACAAATACAATATCTGCAACGTATTTGTGTTCCAAATATTAAGCATTAATAAACAAATGTCCTTATTGATTGTAAACAGTGAAAACAGCCCCATGTTTCTATTACCGTCCTATGGTCCATAAGACGCACCGACCATAGGACGCAGGGAGGTCCGGCGCGCCTTATGGAGCACTCGACAGACTGTAGCTTCTGACACAGCTTCTATGACAGAAGCTGTGACAGAAGCTGCAGTTAGTGACCGCTGAGAACGGTCTCAGTGATCACACAGAGCAGACGAAGAAAGTCCATTCTTCGTCTGCTCTATGGTTATCTCGATCGTCGCCGCTGCTCGGTTTTAATACGGGTGATCTCATTAGATCACTCGTATTGAACGAGCAGTGGCTCCTGCTGCTGAACTTGATCGCCGCTGCTCGGCTTCAATACGAGTGATCTCATTAGATCACTCATATTAAACGAGCAGTGGCTCCTACTACTCGCCCGGCGCCCGAAACTGCATGTCTCGGGCGTCGGGATTCGCTCCATAAGACGCAGGCACATTTCCCCCCTCCTTTTGGGGGGAAAAAAGTGCGTCTTATGGAGCGAAAAATACGGTACAAATATCCACGTGATGTATATGATGAACTATTCAATACATCGCACTCAGTTGGTGGATAGCCTCCTCTTGTAAAACTGTATTTACTTCAGACATAGAGAATAAAGCAGGAGCTTGCATAAAATGATACTGCTTTATTTAGAAAAAAAAGAATCCACAAGAAATTCACACACATTTTAGAAGCACATATGTTGCACTACACATTAACCAGCATGAAATAATAACTCCTTACATGACTTATGATGCCCACAATCCCTCCATACCGCAGGAAACTGACGTCGCAATGACGTTTTGGCCTTACTAATGGTGTTCCTTTTTTCAAATATTCTATGTTCACATTTGTTTGTGTGTCATTTTTCCTTAAAGAAGGAATCCACTGTGGTTCAGAAAAGTTGAATTGCAATTGTGACTTATGCAATGATGCATTAAAGTGACACTAAACTCAGGAGTTAAACCCTAAAAATGCATCCGTGTACCTTAACTGTTAACTAGAATGTATCATATTTGTGTATCACTCAGCTGTAGATGCTCAAATCATCTCTGAATTGGTGCTGACACTGTCCTTCCTTCTGGAGGGTGGCTACTTTTGTTCCCCATGGTCCCTGTGTGTGTTGTAAAGTAGCCACCGCTCCAAGCTCACTCCTGTGATGGACTACAATCTCAATACAAGTTAGTAAACTAAATGTGAGATTCTATTACATCATGGGAGTGATCTTGGAGTGGTGGCTACATTACAATACACATAGGGACCATGGGGACCAAAAGTAGCCACCTTCCAGAAGAAGGACAGTGTCAGCAAAAATTCAGAGATGATTTGAGGATCTATAGCTGAGTGATACATAAATAAGATACATTTTTGTTAATAGTTAAGGTACTGGAATGTATTTTTAAGATTTAAAGGAGAACTATAAGGTGAGTGATTTCCACTCATCCTCATAGTTAGAGCCAACGTGTGACAATCTAATTGTCACACGTCGGCTCTATTGATCGGGAATTTGGCGAACACATACTGTCGCTCGCTCACTTTCTGATCATCTCACACCACAAGGATTTCCCACACCTCCCCTCTCTGATCCTCCTGCGCTGAATGGAGGAACGGACGGGGCAGGGGGCGGGCACAGCAGGCTCTGCCTCTAGATAGCTGTCAATTAGCTAGCTGGCTGGATCTCGACAGTATTGCCGGGATCCACCCCAGCTGCGGAGCTCTAAATATATAGCGAGCATTAGCGCGCTATATACTGAGCTTTGGGTCACGGGAGGACATTAGTATATGTCCTCCGGTGACCCTGAAGAGAACTATGGAATCAAAAGTTTACCCCATTGGTCTCTTTTAAGTCCTGAGTTTTGTGTGACTTTAAGAAAAGGACTCTGCATGAAGAGACTGGTGTTGTTGGCACCATATGCATGTCGTCAGTCTTCCCACAGTTGCCACAGTCTTCCCTGTAGTTACCAGGACAGAAAGTGAGCAGAATCTTTCCAATGCAGAAGCAGACATCAATCAACCTTTTTTATCTGCATCCCTTATAGATTCTCCTTACTTCCTAGTACCAGAACAGAAGCTGAGGAGGAGTCTGCCGGACCCTCTAATTAGACCCTCTAAGAGATTAATCTATTCAAGACAAAAAAAAAGCCTTTGGCATGGATAATATTTAAACACAATATGAATCAATGTTTGTTACATGTTTTATTCCTCCCTCCCCTATCTTGTTGTATGTTGGTGTCAATCAGAAGTAACAATCTAGTCTTTCCTTTTCTCAATAGGATCTAAAGAATGCATACCACATCACTGACATTCATGAGGCTCTTGGGTTGTCAGATATTTGTGAAAACAGGAAGCTCTTTTTAATTGGGACTTACGCAGCAAAAGACGGGTCTGAGGTTTCTTCTGGAATTCTAGATACAAAGGAGTTTCTTGCACAGCTTCTTTCAGAAAGTTCTGCTAAAATATCTTAATTGCACTTGCCAAAGCTTAGCTGAAGTAATCCAAAGTACTTTGCATTTTCACTGTGTAAACTAGATCTATCCTTTACTGAACATACTGTCTTAGTAATATATTTTTAAAGGTCACCTTGGAACTTGTCTTTAGGAAGTGGTGATTATTGGCTACACAATAGATAGTTAACTGAAAGTGATTTCATATGTTACTTATTCATTTCAGCAAAGAAATTGAAATACAATATTTGCTTGAACAGAACAATCATGTTCATGATTTCTAAACTGTCAGCTGTCAAGGAGATCAACATAACTTATTTAATATGCTGGGCCTTCATGTATCAAATTAATCTGAATAAGACATATTGGTGTATTTTGGGTTTAATTTTGAAGAATGGTTATAGAAAATTGAAGAATCTTATGGACAGGTATGAGTAACACTGACATGTCAGACACTTTAAAAATGTTTGGTCCACTGTATTCCTCTCTCGCTTTCACACCTATTTTTCTATTGAAACTGATTAAAATATATATATATATATATTGTCCAATTTTAAAAATGCTAAATAAATAGACAACTTTTTGTGAAATCCAGAGTTTTGTTGCTTTGTTAAACATCAATATCATGTATACTTATTTAAATGACTCCTGCCTACAATCTACATGTTAATATTCTTCAGCATGATGCCCCATGCTGGTGGAATGTCAATCTACTATATGTTGCTTTTTGGAACTAGACGTCTGCAGCAGGGCAGACTCCTAATTATGAATCGGTGCTGTCATTGATAGCACTGCTCTCTCACTAATGTTTGAAAACCACGCTAATTAGTTTGTGATCATGTGATCACTGTTACCCCATTATAGTGTTTATATGGGTAACAAAAAAAAATTGACTCCTGCAGTAAGGTCCCTCCCACAGTGCAGTAATTAAATGCTCATTTTTGTTTGGGGGAACATAAAAAGCAGTAATACTTACCTTACCCCTTCCCTGTGATGATGTCAGAGTGCCTGCAACTGACAGAACACCAAAGAGGAGCGGCTTCAGGTCACGCTGCTGGGAGAAAGCCTGTGGGAGCAGGGAAGAAGGTAAGTAAAAATGCTTTTTATGTTCCCACTACCCAACAATGTGGATTTAACCTCATGTTAAAGTGTGGATCCCTACTACAAGGGTAATTTTTTTTTTCCTGGAGCTGCTCAGCTTTAAAATATTGGTCCATTTCTACAATTATTGTTTTGTACAATCTCATCCAATGTTGTGAAATAAATTGAGTCCTAAGTAAGCTTGCACACACTTAAAGTGACTGTCGCCACATAAAAAAAAAGTTTTAAGAGTAAAAGGGAGCAAATACATGTACAATGTAGCGTGATTCATATCTTCGCTCTCTTGAAGAGCAACTGCAACCAACACACTTCCATGTGTGCTTCTGACTTTTCTTTTACTTTCCTGTTATGGATACTTGTGGGTGCATTTAAGGCCCTATTAAAACTTGTGAATCTGGCTGCTTGCATGAGTCTTATGAATTGCTCCCTATTACTCTTGCAATCAGCTGTGGAAAGGAGGGACTCTACAAACAATGACAGCCGCCGGCGCCTACAGCCGCTTGCATGTTATCACACATGCTGCGTTTACTTGCAGAAGATCACCCCTGGTTGCGGTCTGCATCCAGGAGCGATTGTCTGCAGGTAATTGCAGCATGTGTGATAACATCTAAACAGCTGTAGGTTGCTGGCAGCTTGTCATTGTATGAGGCAGCACCGCCCGCTGTATATTAGTGTGTATGGAGCCTAACAGCCGGGTAACTTGCATTTTCAGAAGGAGGTACGCAATGGTAGCTTTGTATTTATCTCATGATATGACAATTCATACTTGAGATTAAAAACTACCATCATTCAGGGATCAGGATGCCAATGGACAAGCGGTTCCAGAGGTTACTTCAGTTGTGCTAAATGCTTTATCATTTCTTGGATGGATACCTCTACCTGTGAAGGTATAATACCATAAGAAACATATTTCCATAAAGTTTATATTTTTTTATTAAATACCTCCATGCAAAAATATGCAATTCATTGATTTTACATATATTTGTGTAATTAATATCCAGCCATTTTACATTGCTTTATTGCTGTTTTACATGAACAAATAGCTTTAGGATCTAAGTAAACAGATTTCCAGTTTAGAATATATTACTGGTTAAATATAGATTTACTTACATATAATGTTTTTTTCAAATAAAGCATTATATTTAAGGGTAGACATTTCAAATATATTACATTTGTATATACAACATAGATAAGTGAATGCCCAATGTACAAACAGTACGTGCATTATTAGACTTTTCTTTCAACATCACTTTTGAGCTCTGTAAAAAAAAAATAATTGAGAGAAACATGTTGTATAAAATGTGCATTTCACAGTGCCGCCTCAGTCCATGACCGATCCACATTCTGACGGTAAACCCTCTGATCTTCTCCATTTAGCTAGTCGATCTTTGAACCATTTCTAGGGGGGGGGGAAAAGCATAATTACTCATTGCAATGTGGATTCTCTAGGTTTGCCCGTAACTCCCCCAGCTAATTAATAATTGCTGTGCTTATAACCCTAGCCAAGTATTTTAACATATCCACTACACAGGAGGTCTCTTGGTAACACGAACGATATTTGCTGCAGATCTCATGTCTGAGAGATGCATCAGTCTGTTATATATAATTCAGTGTCTATTACACTTGTCTGTCTAGAGAATACATCTATTGCCTGCATCAAGGAAATCTGCATTCTTAAGCAACCAGCATGAAAAGCGTTTGCATATATAAAATTATAAACAGAAAAAAGTTGGATAGACAAACTTTGATAATTGTGCTTTTTCATGAGTGGTTTATTCCACGGTTGGTAATCAACATTCCAATATTTACTTGGTATAGCAGCAACCAACATACCCACATTTCAGAACAGGCTATGCACTGTGCACTGTGTAATAAAGGGTTATGTTCAAGATAAATGGGCTTCCTTAATGCAGCTCATTTTAACACACGTAACGTTACATTAATGAAATGCATAGTGTGATTGGGTCCCAAAAGGAAACCTGCCCAGAGAGAATCTCATCAGAAGCGGCCACTACTAACCTTGTGCTAGTTGCCTGGCAGCTGTACTGGTCCTCTGATCCCGGTTTGTTTTGAGTCACTGATCTGAAACTTGCAAACCACCAATAAAATGAAAACCCTACTTGCCAGGACTCCAGTAGCTGCCTTCCATTCAATCTATTGCCCTCCTTACCATCTTGTCTTGATTTGTATTGTGATTGTAATGTCTTCCCTATATTGTAAAGTGCTGCGCAAACTGTTGGCGCTATATAAATGCTGTATAATAATAATCTATTACTATCATATTTTGATTAGTCATTTGATTCTTTAGGCCAGTTATGCCCTACCCTGCCCATGAAAGTCTCTTTGCAGACACTCTAACTATGAATATTATGTTCAATTTACATAAAGTCATGGTCTTGCAGAATTATTTACAGTAATCCTACTGAAGTCTCCTGGAAGCAGTGGTCATGAAGGTGGTTGTACAAACCCAGTCTGTTATCCTAGCCCAAAGCAGGCCAAAAGCCCTGCTCAACCTAAAGGTAAAACATGACAATTCAAGGTTAAGGAAACTGGTACGGAAGCAGTTATGGGAACTAACATTACTGACCCACCCCTTCTAAAAATTCTAGTTATCTGGCTTTCATGTTAATCCAGTAACTTGAGCACTTGTCCCTGTCATGTATTAGGAGTTCTGATTCACTTTGGCTTCTGCATCTGCATACTTGTTCTAGGTCAGTAACGTAAAGAATTGCAGCCATTCAATTAGCATGGAGGCCATGCAACCAGCAAATGCCCACACTTTTTTTGTGAAAGAGATCTACAATCTACACAGATACCATGTATGTAAATGGAGCTACCAATGGCCATTAGGTGCAGAATACTCTGTGAGCTTTGCTGTACATTGACGATGTGTTGGAATAGAATGTACAACAATGTCTTCCAATCTGAACAAGGTCTTTGAACACCTGCTTGATATAACACATCTATTCCATTCTGAATACCCCTAATTTAAATAAGCTCTATTGTTTTTACTAACATTATCCTAGAGTCACAGTTTGTCAACCACTGGGAAATCACTAAGCATTCATAACGTATGTGTTTTTTTCAAAGACCAAAAATAAATAAGGGGAAACTATAGTGAATTTTCAGTCACACATTTAATTATTATTGTAATTGGAGTTAATCCTGAAATTCAGAAGATGTTAGATTTAGACTGAATTTCATGAATTTGGATTTACCAAGCAGAATTTGAATTTCATTGTTATTTTTGGCAGTTCGGATTCTTAAAAAGCTTTTGGAGAGAGGGACCAAATTGCTCCAAAAGCCGTTTCTACTGTATTTCTACTTTTGCTGTTGCGTGGTTCCCCCTTAGCTTGACTGTCAGTGCCACCAGGTAGGCCCATTATCTCATCAGATGTACCCGCCAGGAGCTTCATTCTAAATAATTTTGCATCATTTGCTGCTCTGTAATTCACACTTATGTGGAACGTATTTTAGATTCCTATTGATTTTTGTTTCAAAATGTTGGAGGTTTGCAAGTTTCTAAAATGTTCCCCGGAACCACAACTGATCCATTTTTCAGAAGTTCACATAGCTCTAATTATAATGCAATTTAAAATTTAAAAAAACAACTATTTTTGACTTGTCCTTAACATTTGCTTTTCCATATATTCACGGCCCTATGTCCGATATGGGTTTTCAACCCAGCTTCACCTCTGCTTAGATAAACATGCATTATACATTACCTCAATGTTATTCCATGCACATGTATAGCAAAAACGAAAACATTTTAATAACCAAAGGCAAATGAGGGAACTATATCCTAAGTCTCCACTAGAGGGCACCAGAGTATTTTGTAATATTGTTCCCCTTGCAGTGTTTCCCAAACTACTCTAATAACAGGTTCAGTTTAATTCAGGTTTCCCAGAACTCTTCAGGGAATAACAGCTGAAATAATTTTGATGTTTTTTTTTAACAGATATAAGACCTAAAATAAAGAGTGCCCAACTGAGGCAGGGAAGTGAACAGTGTTAGTGAAGTGATCATGGGGCCCATGCATTCCATTGCCTCCCCCATATTCCCAGGGTGTGTACACAAATGCCTTTCTGTACATAAGAAATCACGATCCATCTTTTTTCATTCTAATAACAGTTGTTTGAGTCTCTATCAAGTTTTAAAACATTACAAAGTGAATCATTTAAAGTTTGTTTAAAACATTTTGTGCACACAGTTTTGATTTCAAATTGTGCATTTTTGAGTTCAGTAAATCAGACCAAAAAGAGGGACAACTGATGGGGTAAGAAGGACAGAGGGTTTTGGTTCCAAATGAGGGACATTTGGGAACTAGGTTTTATGCCCATGGGTTAGCTGGGCATCCAGTAATGAATATTTTTTTATAGAGGTATATAAATCAATCCAAAAAGAGGGACAACTGATGAGGAAAGAGGGACAGAAGGATTTTGTTCCAAATGAAGAACACTTGGGAACTAGGTTTTATGCCCCGGTGCCGCCTCTGTATTCAGTAATGAACACTTTTTATAGAGTTCTATAAATCAGACCAAACAGAGGGACACCTGCAACTTATCGGCAAAGGGGGACAGGGGGATTTGGTTCCAAATGAGGGACATTTGGGAAATAGGTCTTATGCCCCTGTGCTAGCTTTGCATCCAGTAATGCATGCAAAACCTGTAACAGAGGACCAGATTACCTGTCTGTTATAACTCCATATGGAAGCTTGAGTAAGTACAGTGTCACTTGGCCTACCAGATAAAAGCAATAGTAAGGGTAGAACAGAACATGTTAAGAAGATGAGACAAATCTCAACTTCAGATTTCAGAAATCTGTGGCTATTTGCCTGCACCTGGAATGCAATTGTAGTGCAAGCCGGTTCTGGTGTGTGAGCAGTGTGTGCTGTAGATTAACACTGGCATTGCTGTTGCATTGTTTTAGTCAGCCTGCAGAGATTTGCATTGTAAGTAGAAACAGTAAAGTACAATAATTTGGTAGCAGGACAAAACAGTCTGTGTCACTGGCTGTCAGGATTGTGGATGATGTCTAGGTGCCACCTAAGTATTTTTTTAGAGCTTTGGATGGGATAAAGCCTCCATTCATGGTAGTCAGACCTCATTATTAGCCTCATGAGAGCTGACTGATGCTCAGAGTTGTCTTTCTTACTCTGCTGGGATTCTGCTGCTAAGTGAAAAGGCTGAGTGCTCTCAGAACACCAAAAAGGAACTAGTGGTGTCTGTTTGTTTTGGGGGACCCATTAGGGGTGAACTCTATTAGCCGGGAACATACCTAAGTTAGTAGCTGGGACGAGCAGATATTTTGTTTGTTTTATGTGAACTTGCTATACAAACCCCTTCTGCATTGACCTGTGTTTGCTAAATAAAAGTGCAGGACAAACCTGCTTGACCTGTCTCATGCATGATTTACCACTGCCAATACCAGCTGAGCCTATCTCCCTCACAGTATATGAATTGCACATATAGACAGGGAGCATAAACAAATACAAGATACATCAAACTGATTTTAACATTTAAACTACTATACCTTATATATTCCCTTTAACCTTTTCCCTGCCACCGACATAAGGCATAGGGAGGAACAAAACTGTTTCCAATACACCAGGTCAGTATGCCTTACGGTGGTTGTTACCGTTCTGCTATAAGCTCATGGTCAACCCCCCTGCCGCCACCGGCACTGCTGCCGCCGCCAGCATCTTCAGGCTCTCCTCCCTGCCTGGAGCCGCTCAAGGCAGGGATCTGTGTCTCTATGGATCCCCGTTGCTCTCCCCCGCTTGTATGGGCTGAGGCAGCAGGGATCCGAGGAGAAATGGCCGGCAGGGGGGTGGAGGATTGAGCCGCTTGATCACGATGATTGAGCGGCATGAGAGAGCAGCCTAGTGGGGAGGAGATCGGAGACACTGTTATCCTGTCAGTTTCAGGATGACAGCGGCTGTGTGCGTGGCCGAGCGTAGAATAGTACTATGTGTCCCCAGTTATGAATGAACAGGATGTGATTTACATCACTTCCTGTTCATTCATGAATTTCTAAATGGGCAGTAGCACTCACTACATGGGCTTTTCCCCATTCAGAAACTGGTTCATAGTAAATTATTTTACTATCAAGAATTTCTGAATAAATGGGAAGCCTGTGTACTGAGTGCTCTCCATTCATTGAGTGCTGAGGCTGCAGAAAAAGAAATTGAGGACTCTGTGTCCTCAATTTCTTTTTCTATTTCAAAAGTGAAATGTCAGGGGTCTATTTAGACCCTAGATATTTCACCGTACCCCCAACCCCATAAACAGTAAATAAAAAATGTAACAAAAAATTAAAACATACATTAAAAAAATGTTTAAAAACATACATTTAAAAAATAAATAAATAATGTGTAAAAGAAAAAGCACAAACCCCACTCCCCCCACACACATAACATACATGTGCACCATATTGTGGTGTACGCCATGCACATGTGCTGCAGTGCGTTGTTAGAACGCATCACAGTACATGTTTTTTTTTCTTTTAAAAAAAACATTAATTTAACTGTGGCAGCGCATTGCAAAGTTTTGTGACGCATTGCCGTGCGTTGATACCTTGTGTTGCAATTAAATATACGCCTGTATCATTTTATCACAACACAAACACCAACACAGCGCAAAAACTATTTTTAACATAAGTCGCTTATATACAGTTTTGTGTTCCTTCTTTTTTTACCTTTTCACAAAGGCGCAATTTCAAATTTGCAAATATTTGTTATTTATTAACTCCATACAGTTTTATCTTTTAGATTTAGTCAGAAAATAATTGTATTGTGCACTGATCCTGATTTTAGTTTGCTTTATCAATTGAATTGTGTATTTTTAGAGGTTTAATATTAATTTGAGAAACATTTGCGCAATTATCGCAGGGCCTACAAATTTAGTAGCACCGTGTTTTTATTCTACCGGGCCTGTGCTTTCAGAAAATATATGGTTTGGGGGGTCTTTTACAAACGCTAGCAACGCAGCAGTTGAAAATCAAATAATGGGAAAAACTAAAAAAATGGTGTGGCCAGCTGAGGTGCAAAAAGTTCTGGAGGGCTTGGCAGCGAAAGGGTTAAAGAATGCCAGTAATTTATCCAATAGTGAGGCTCATCACCACTTGTTAGGAGTGATTGTGGCTCACTATTACAAAAAGGCAAGAACCCTATTACTAGCAGTATTTGTTTTTCAAAACCATTTTAATATTATTAGTGCCAATGTATCCATCTTATGTCTATATATTGAACAAACTGGTATTTAAGCTATAAATCCAAAGAAAATCAAAATAATCACTTACAAAGCATATGGTTCCACCACAGTCCTCTGGCCTGAATTATAGTACCTGCATCATATAAAAGAACAGTGCACCAGACCTGCCTGCCCATAGCCACTAAGTTCTACTGAACAGGCTAGCCTGGGTTCCAAAACACCTATACATTTTAGCCATGGGACCTCTGGGGTTGTTTTCTCAAAGCAGAGGAACCCCTGTGGTTCCTGCTCACACAGGACTTACAGCGCTTAATGGTATGTACCCACTGTAGTTCTGCATTTGAGATAAAATACAGGTATTTTAATTACCTCCCTTATAGTGGAATAAAATTCATCAAGCATTCAAAAAAGATCTCAGAATTGCACATGCTTGGTCACCAAAAAAATGCTTTGATTACCTAAATTTGGACTGCGGGCCACCCTACACACTGAAGCCAACATTATCTTAAATAGATTCCAGCACCGACCTCCCATTTGGTATCCTCTGCAGGCAGCAACAAGTGCATTACAAGGACATGTGCTTATGCAGAAGTGGGTGTCTTGGTGCCTGAAGTCATCCTGGCACATTGGTAGGATTATGGTGCACTTGGATGCCGGGAACGTGGCAGCCAGTGCACATGTGCTAGTCCACGTCAACAGGGGAATAAGAGGCAAGAAAACAGAAAGGGGATTGGTTTGGAAGACCTGAAAGCTATAGATGAAAACTCTTTAAAGGGCATTTCAAGTTGAGACAAAGTGTAATTGGTGGGTTTCATTCTGCTCTAACAGTTGGTTTTAACAATATAAATAATGCATACATGTTTATATAAAAAGTATGGTGCCTGCTTATGAATTTTACCGTTTAAAAAAATAAATGCGTATTCCTTGTACCATGTTATTTAAATATTACATGTCTTATATTTGAAATGTTGACTCTCTATTTGCTCATGCTGTTCATAATACCTACGCGGATGTTCGGAACAATGCAGATTTGTACAACAATATGTTTTGGATTCTATTTCACATAACTCAAAACGTATATTTCATTGACTGTTATGTTATACGTTTTATGTCAATTGATTGATAAAAAATAAAGTTACAAAAAAAAATGCCTCATACATTAGAAATCAACTGACAGTAAAACAAACTTGTAGAATATGTAGCATATTAAAATCAAATAAATCAAATAATCAAATCAAATAAAAATCAAAATAATAAAATAATTAATAGGAGTTAAACCCCTGTTAGCTTTCTTTGCCAATTGAAGAAATTTCCATTAGCTTCTTGTCTGATAACCACAACAGGAAGCGAAACCAGGTAAAAACCTGACAATTGTTCTGATCCCCCTCTAATCTATCCACAACTAAAAAAAAAGTTTTGGCTTCAGTTGCACTTTATTGTCAAATGTACTAAACCTGCATATTTATTCAATGCCCTGAACAATTAAAATAATAAACCTCTAAAATGTGTTTTTTATCAATGCGTATAACATTTGTTGGCGTATAATATTATTAAAGGTCTCACTAAATAAAAATGTTTTAGAACAAAAATACAAGAATGCAAGTGTTGCCCTTTTGTAAGTGTAATCAGAATATGACATCTGTAAGAGAAAATGAACATGAAACCCATATTTATTGGTTTATTGTTATGTTTGCCACGATATTGTGTACTGCTCTAATCGCTGTACAGAACCAGACACTGTTTTTCTAGCAGAGCCATTTCAGCACAGGAAAAGGAACAAACAGCTCAGTGTCAGTGCTGACACAGGCTATGCTCTGCATTACCCATTAATGTATCGGTTTCATTGCCTGCTATATGAAAAGGGACAATTGAAGCCTTTCTGGAACCGCAAGGTCAGCCAGGGAAAAGCAGGAGAAATAAGAAGAAAACTGCAAACTGATAATACAACTGAACAAAGACATCACAGTTGTTGGCAATGAAGTGTTAGTGACAATGTGTAATCTGTTTACGCTGTGTATAGCCTACTGTCTGATAAGAAGACCTTGTCTGGTAAGTCATATGATGACAACCAGAGACCAATACCACGTAATGGTTATTTTTAATGTTGCTGCAACATAGTTTACTGGTATGGCAGATAAAATGACAGTCCGTGCCAGCCTGGAGACCAGTTTTATTTTTACAGCATTTTATGAGAAACTGTTGGGGACAGTCTATAGAGATGCTTGGAATGTACATATACAATATAGTATACTCTAAACAATTAAAGCTTTATATTTACTAGATGAGATTTGTGCAGTAGAAAATGCAGGGGTTGAGGGATTGAATACAGCATTGCTCTTTCCTAAGCATTCTTCCCCATGATCCTATTTTAAACGGAGGGGATATATCCAGTTTCATAAGCTTAGAAAGTTGTTTGGACAGTCATCCTGTCCATCCAAAGTCTTTACCTCTAGAGATAAAGCGTACACTTTTACAACTGTCGCTGTGAAATTCCTACCTGATGACTTCAGTGGTTAATGTGGAACTCCAACTGTGCATTTTGGGTGACAGAGATCTAGACGTCATCAGAAGTGTATTAGAAGAAGCGTTTAGGGACCCTTTATTACAATGTACATGCAGTAATGTGTTGTTTTATTCTGATGATGGGGAGTTTCTGCCCAGAAAGGTGGTGGAGGGAGATAATACTGGTAAGACCAGAGGCATCTCACATATTGTTCTCTTCTTAGTTAGATAAGCTTGCTATGTATCTTTAGGGTAACATCATCCTAATAAATTTATAGTCTCACAAACCAGGAACTTGCCACCATCTTTTACCATATCACCCAATCCAGAAGGGCTCCCGTCTCCATCGCACTTGGGCCATGGAGAGAGGTGGGAGCTCGATATGGGAGCCCTTCTGGATTGAGTGATATGGTAAAGTATTACTGCGAATGGCATTTTGTTCAGTATGATGTTGAACAGTTGTGACTTTAGCGAAAGAGAAGAAGTATTTAGGAGATTTTTAAACTACCCCACAGTTCAGCTTTACCTGGAATCTTTAAAACCCCATTGATTGTTCCAGGTTGCTTTGAATACTTGCATAGCAAGGTGCTAATTGACACACCACTTTTATAGTTGACATAGAATACTAAATAAAGTATATGTAAACATTCTTTCTTAGGTCATGTAAGTAAGGTGGATAGAGCAGAAAGTGTTACAAACCCATGTCAGTTTTGTCTTGATGTTTGAGCCCTCAATGGGAAATTCACTGATACAGGAGTTGATGGGAAACCCAAAATGGTATAATTGCCACTGGAGCAAGAAGCGAGATAAAATCTTCCAAACGGCACACCTGTTCTACTGACAACTGTCAAACCTTGAAGAGATTATTTCTTACTTGTCATGTGTTTGAAGCAGAAAGTAAAGGGAAATGTCACTGAGACACAGAAAGATTCATTCTTTGCTGTATCCAAAACTAAAAGAAAACGTTTTGACTTCAGCTATACATTATCCTTATATAGGTCTTTTCTGCCCGTGCGTGTCCGCTAGGGGGCGCGCGCGAGCAGAAAAAAAATGCCGTCTGGCGACGGCAACCGGCCAATGCAGCAGTGCCGTCCGTCCGTTTTTCTACTACGGGCGGACGGCAAGAGGTTAAAGTAGAACAAGTTTTTTTTATGTGATGTTTCTATAATTTTGTGCAATTTCTATTTTAGTCCAACACAAAAGAGCATATTATTATATAAATATAGGTTTCAATATATTTGCTCACCTCTGTAGCTTTGTCTGTAAGCCCAGCTTCAGCAGCAATGAGCATCATCAAACACTTGTCAGGCTGTTTGCTCACTTTATTAAAATTATTTTCAAGGATGTCTATTTGTTCCTGGCTTGGCTTTTCAGCGTCATTTTCCCAGGATTCTTTTGGCACGGAACTCATTATTATTGCCAGTGGCCACGTATCTGTGAAGCTGTAATGCATTATAAAACACAATCACTACCTTAAATTGAATTTTACTGTAAATTATCTAACGTAGCAAATATGCTGTATTTGTATAAGTATACGTAAAGGTTCACGAAATGTCAAAAGTGAACTGTAATACTATCCATTTCACCAAGTGCAGAAGAGATCAAATTACTTATTGCATCAAACATTTATAGCATTGTATTCTTGTTCTACTATTTGAGAACATTTACTATTGCATTTATGTGTGGATTAATTAGCATACTGTATATACAAATATATATATATTTTAAGTTGCATTAGTGAAATAAATGAACTTTTGCACGATATTCTAATTATTCGAGTTTCACCTGTATATGCCATATACATGTCGCAGGAAAATACATAGACTAGAACCCGTGGTTTTATGCTTATTACTTTGAGTAATAATCATAAAAATAAAACAAATAACAATAATAGAAAAACATTCCTTTATGTTGGTAGTCATTTGGAAAAATACCACATTAGTGGTCAATGAAGTACCCCTTTATATTGGTGGTTACTGGAAAAGTTGCCCCCATTAAAGTGCCTCCTTACTTTTGCAATTAGGCCTGGTTCACACTGAGCGTTTTTCTGCCCTAAAAAACCCTCAAGAAATATGCCCCCCCCCCAAAAAAATAACAATTATTTCTATGGCCCTGTTCACATCTGAGCGTTTTGTCTAAATAAGAAAAACGCCTGTCCCTGGAAAAAGTACAGGAGCTTTTTTTGGCCTATTACAGCTCGTTTTGGCCCCATTGACTCAATAGGAAACGCTGCGTTTGCTGTGTTTTTGTGCGTTTTTTGCGCATATGCTCATTGACGTCAATGAGCTACAATCTGCTCACAAAAATTTGCAATTTGATTTATATGCATAAAACGCACAAAACGGTGCATCAAAAATGCGCATAAAAACGTGCAAGAACGCTGTCGTCTAGGTGTGAACACAGCTTTAATGTAAGGGGGCACTCTGATGGAGACAAGCAAGGTACTTTGATGGGGACACCCAATGTAAGTAGGAACTCTGATGGGGACACCTACTGAAAGATGCTCTCTAATGAGGATAACTGTTGTATGGGGCATTCTGATGAGGACACCTAATGTAAGGGGGCACTTTGATAGGGACAACAAATGAAAGGCACAACTCTGATGGGGACAACTAATGTAAGGGGGAATAAGGGGACATGAGATTTGAATGTCTGCTTGAAGGAAATGTTAACTGTCAAAACAATCAACTGAGTAGCAGAGTGAGACAGAACAAGCTCTATAACATGGGTCACTAAGGCTGCATTCACACCAGATGCACTGCACTGTGCCCATAGGACAAAATAAAGTGTCATTCTTGGCATTTCAATAAAGTTGTAACAAAAAAATAAGCAGTGTGATGTGCCCGTGTTGGAGCACAGTTGCTGGTGTGAATGCAGTATAAATAGAGGACTGCAGTCCAGACATGGACCGAGTGACCGTTATATTTGGACCGTGATTCTGGCCTCAGAAAATGTTACTCACCGGACCTCCTTGAATTTTAATTCACTACCTCTGGGATATACAGTACTACGTTGCAATGGGAATTCCAGTATATTAGCCGGATTTTCTGAGGTTTATACTTCTTTTGTTGTATTTGTGGACAGATAATGGATCTGATGTATACCCAAATCAAAGTAATAAATAATCCCACTGCACTCAGGGCAATGAAAATAAATGGGATGCTAAAAAAAACGGGGTTCTACTGGATGGACGTCCTGTATTCCAAGGTGAATTCCATCTTGAATTCCAAATATGGTGTATTCCATACAGTGAACTCCTACATGATGGATGAGCGTTTTTCAGATCTCCTGACATTGACTGCGGACCAGTACTCACAGCAGATTTACCAGACGACCCCTCCCCCTCCTACCTCCCCTCTCTTTTTTCTACTTCACCTCTCCTTGTAGAATCTTTCTTGGCTACATATCTCCCATTCTACATTTCTCCAGTTCTTAAAATTACGGTATCTCTTATTCTTCTATACAGGATTGTGTTCTTGAAAACTAAAGAAAGAACAATTTTATCCTTATGCGCTGCAATAGACAATATGACATTCAAGCCGTTAACAGTAATTGGAACAGGATAAGGGTATCTACCCATTTGACCTGTGACGTATCGGGGGTAACATTCTCATGCATCTATGCTGCACATTGCTAATCTATCTAGAGTTTAGCTGCCCGCTACGGACTAGCACTATTAAGTTGTTTATTCTGTGATTATTCATTTCATATTCACATGCTGTTTTCTGTACTCTGTATTCTGTTTTTGTTCTAGTATGCTATTGAAAATATAAATCAAGAATTAACAAAAAAATAGATAAATGGGATGCTTCAGCATGAGTAGACGTCCACTAAAAAGGCCAAGGGGAAATTACATTATAATTATATAATGATGTTTATTTCTATGCAATGATGTGCTGAGGAAATACTGGCCATCTGGTTTGCTATCAGCACTTTTTCTACCTCTTGAACTTTGCATTGTAAATCTAATATGCCGGGTTTAGAAGGTTTAGAATTTCCATTTTTTATTTCACTTATTTTTTGCATTTATTAAAATGATCTGAACTGATTTGATTATTGCCATTATATAATAATCATTCTGTAATATATAATTTACCGCTGCCTTATGGGAACAACGCTTTGATGTCAATGCTTCTATTTGAAAAGATGGGGTTTCATTTTATCTGTGAGGTTTGGCATGAAACATGCAAGTTTAAATCAAGGGTCAGTCTGCTTGATGTGTAACTGAAACCAAAACCTTTTTATTTACTTTTGGATTAGAACACCTGTTGGGTTATTACTGATATCTGTGCAGGAAGATTCTCTATTTGCCCTGGCGACCATGATCACTGAAAGTAAAAGAAAATATCGGGGTTGTCACCAGAACAGGAATAGATGGGGACACTACTTCTGGAGACCATGCTGACCACCAGGCATTACCCTCTCTTTGGAGGGATTTCCTCTCACTTCCTGTTGTGGTTATCAGACAGGAAGTAAAGGGAAACCTTCCCAATGGAACAAAGGTGGAAAAAAATGTTGGCAGGGGTTATAACCCTCCCTTATTCCATCCAAAACTAAAAAAAAGTTTTGGCTTCAGTCCTACATTTCAGGCTAACGTTTCAGTTTTTCATATATCCTAGATGAAACTATCAATGTATTTTGCGTTCTCTAGCTGTTCTTGCAATATCCAACTGATTAATATATCTTCACAGTAAAACAGGGGTACCAAACCCAGTAATTAATTAGACCCTAGAATCGGGTGATTTGATTATTCAGTGACTCTCAAGAAAACAACCCCCAGCTGCTTAGACAAGACAAAAACAGAGGTGTGATATGATCCAAAAAAGATTGTTCACAGTAAGCCTGATGTTTAATTTACACTACAGTACGTGCTACCTATGTCCCTTTGTGGAAAGTTCCCATATGTTACAGTCACTATGGCAGGACCACTAGTCTGAAAGAACATTGAGAGGGAGAGCTTGAGTCTAAACCAGTGACCTAATGGTCCAATGAGATCTGTCACAACTGAGTATTTATAAAAGGTGAGGTTCTCACAACTTCCTGGCAAAAGAAATACAGAGACCTTAATTTTGCATTTCACCAAGGTATGTTGTAATTTTTAGCATTACATATGTATAAATAGACATATTACCAAAGCTTTGGCTGGGAGCAATCTACAGAGCTGTTGGAAAACACTCTTCTATCCTATGCCCTTTGGAAACCTGTTTTTACATGTCTCTACAAGTGCAATCCATTTATTCATTGATAATTCTACTCAGTGTTCTTGAATGGTTTGTACTGGGTGTGGCTGTAGTATTGAGATTACTCTTTGATGAAATCTTGGTACTGGGTTTATTTCCCCTTATTTTCGTTCTCCTCTATTGTTTGACTTGCCTGCCACTTGCTGTAAGCCTTTAACATGGAAACTATAAGAAGAATATCTCGATGTTAACATCATCACCATTATTTAGGTTTAACGTTTGTGTAACAAGTTTTCAAAACAATCATATTATTTGTACATCGCCATATTACTAAAGGATAAAAAGGTACACCATTCTGAGGTTGTGAGGGATCTTATATCTCAGGCCCTGGTGCACTATGACACGAAAAGACTCTCTTTCTCTCTTTTTCTTTCTTCCTTTCTTTTTTTTTCTCTCTTTCCTTCTTTGCTTTTTTCTTACTTTCTTTCTCAGTATTACTGTGATTTTGAAAATTGTTTGCCAAAAATATAAGCTTCACAGAATGGATGATGCCTTTTCCTCATCCTATGTTTCATTTGTGATAGGTTTATGTTAATTTATTTTGTGAAAATGCAAGCACATGTACCATAATCCTTGTTGTGCATGCCATCATTTTTGACAATGAATATCTTGGAATAAACTATAATTGTTCCATCTTGGTAAGGCGGAATGTTCATTAAAACATGGATCGTAATAGTTTACAAATAATTGTACAAATAATTGTACAAGCCAAGCAGTTCTCACACAGTCCTATGAATACTTGTCCATCTACTGAGCAGTTTACTAAACAAAGTCACATGTTCCTGGAGAGTCTGTCAGTCACTGGTTTCAAATTAAAATGTCATACAGAATTCACTGTGGACATTGTCATGTTAAAGATGCAGAGCAGCGCAAAAGGCAAATTCTGCTAAAATGTAGAGATTTAATTCAAAAGTACCAAAATATCTATTGATTTTGCACTGCTGATTGCATGGCCACATCAGCAAGTTTTTAAACAGTCAAAAATTGTTTGTTATACAGCAAGTTTTCTTAACCTTTTTTTTAGTCACAACACCCTTTAGAAGTATGCAACATCTCGGGGGAACCCAGTCTAAATGTAAAAAATGGAAGTAGGAAAAATGAAATAATGTGGCCCCCTTCAAATTCCATACCAGACCCTTATCTCAGATGGGGGTCTGGTATGGATTTTAGGGGGGGCACACAAAGAAAAAAGAAAAAGGGTTCTTCTTTCACATTAGAGTCCCCCCATTCTAATCACGAGTCCTCTTGATATCAGAAGCCCCCATTTTTCTTATTAGAGTCCCTCCTCTCACACTAGGAGCCAACTCCACATCAGAAGCCCCCTTTTTCACATTAGAGTTCTCCCTCTTACACTAGCAGCCCCCTTCACATCAGAAGCCCTCTTCACCTCAGAACCCCCCATTCACATCAGGAACCCCACTTTCACATAGGAGCCTCCTCTTTTATATCAGAGTCCCCCACTTTCACATCAGAGTTCCCCCTTCACATCAGAAGCCTGCCTGCACCATGGAAAGGCGTGACACTGTGTGAAAATTTTGAGGCACCCTGGTTGTGAAAGGCTGCTTTCTAGCACTGTGATCTTGCCATTGCCATTTTTTTTTTCAAGCAAAACATTCCACATTGGTCTTCTAGATAGAATAACAACGTCTAACATCATTTTACTGGGCAGTCATATATAGAACTTTAACTATATTAAATATTATTTACAAAATTAGTTACATGTATACACAATTTAGTCAGTACTAAAAACAAACTGGGAACACAAAGTAAACTAATATACCTCTAGGGAAACTTAGACATTTTGTTGCTATAAAGCGATAGCTAATACAATTCGACGTTGATAAAGAACACTTCCACAGACTTACTTGATAGGGCAAACAGCAATGTACAAAGTGAAGTAACCCTTTAATAATCAAATTATTTTTCCTTGATCTGACTGCTGTAACAGTATGATCTGATTGGTTGGCATAGGCTACAAGATTGTAGCCTATGCCAACCCATTATTTCTGGGGCTGGAAGTAGTCCAATTGGCTTCTGATACAACAAATAAAAAGTAGTCTGCACCATGTCAAATATTCTTTGGGTAGGCACAGAGAAGAAGTTTTCTCACTAATTAGAATGACAACCTCTGCCCGTCCTCATTCTCTCCACTGTGCCCCCCAGGAGAGTCTAGGCCAATAGGTGAATGCAGTGCACACTCATTAAAAGTTATTGCAAAGAGAAATTCTCTCCAAAGAAATCTCTGTGTGCAATATAAAAGGACATACAATGATGATAATTATTCTTTGAAACCTCACAGAGGGCCCCTATGTGGCCAAAACCTCAAATATTGCAAGCAGCATTCAAAACTGTCACGCTAATTGGAAAAAATGGAGCTGTGTGTGTGCAGTGTCCAAAATATAACTGTGCACACAATAATATAAAAAAAACTAAGAGGAGAATGTGTATCGTGCTGCCTTGTCGGAAGTTTGATGTCATGTTTACTTAGCATGACAGCTCAGTAGGTAATTTACATCTCGATAAAGCTTTTGTCCAAGTAGTTTTCTCCCATCTCCCACACAAATCTCTGTACGTACAGCTTGCCCTTGATGCAATTCTTTCTCCATCCTAGAAAAATAATCATGTACTTACATAAGAGAATGCGTTGCCTGGAACAGATCACACGCACTCAGCCAGCACGTCTTGACTTAATAAAAAGCAGCAATGGAAAGCTTTTTAGCTGCTTTACAGTGCTCAGATGTGACGCCTACTTGTTTGTTGTACATTGTTGTGTTATAATTGAGCAAACAACAAGTACCTGAAAAACCTGCAGTACAGGCCCAGACGACTGAGATGCTAGTAATCGGGAGATCACTTGTCAGCTGAGCGATCACACGCTGCCACTTCTACTGGCGTACGCTGCAAGTTTCTATGGAGCTGTTGTTCCTGTCTCAGGCTTGCTTTTCCATATGCTGCTCAATGGGTGTTTCATATTTCACATGCAGCACACGCCTAGTAAGCTTGGCAGAAGGCTACATAAGCTATGAAGGAGTTACTAAAATCCCTTTTCACTTAGGTGACAGTATGTACTCTTAAGTGGTGTTAAGTGGCGTGTGTACAAGATGATGAGATCATATAGCAGCCCACACTTTTTTTTTTTTCTAAGCTATTGTCTAACCGTGTCTAATCAATCTCACTTCATTCTCTTAAAGAAAACCTGGTGAAGAAATATGCAGGCTGACATTGCTGACTTCTCTTTCAGAAAGTACTAGTTCCTTGGCTGTCATGCTGGTCCAGTGGCTTTAGTACTTTCTAAGTCATTGAAATGACTTAGATCTCCAGATCAAAAGTTCTAATTTTACACCGACTTTTCTTAATGCATGTTTGTTCCATGTCAGTCTGTCAGAAAGTACTGAAATCAGAAACAGACAGGCAACCAGTATTGTTAGAAGGAAGTCAGCAAGAAAAGAGCCAATGCTTTTCTCACTTAAAATGGAAGTAAAAGATGTGCGAGCCCGAGGGCGGATATGCTGCACATATTTTGGTGTTGCCCAGCCCTCCAGAGTTTCTGGGATCGAGTACACTCGCTGGCTCAGAAATTTACAGACCACCCAGTCCCGCACTACCTGGCCTTCTTCCTCCTGCATCACATCTCCATCCATCTGAAAGCCTATAAGTGCTCTTTCATACCATCTACACCATGAAGGTCCTTATGAGTACCCTTAAAAACATTTTCAAAAAATGTCAGAACACTTGATTTTACTGGATTGAGTTCACATATTCCCCTGAATAACTTTCTTTTTGCCAGCACCCTGGTTTGTGATCTTCTAGAGTAGGGGGACTCTCTGCTTCAGGCTTTCTCCTTTTTCCCTCTTTTCTTATGCTGGCTCTCACTCTCATGTTCTTTCACTTTTCCTCTTTCCTTTCCCTTCTTTCCTCAGTCTTAGTTTCTCTTCCAGTCCATTTATACACATTAGCTTGGATATGCTCTTATGTCACACATTCATGAAGTTCTTTCTGTTCAGTACATTAGGAGATCTTATGGAAAGACACACAGTTGAATGCTCTGTCTTTTGCTCGCAGTGAAGAATAACTAATTTATATTGATTATGACTTTTCTCTCTTTGTGTGTGTAGCGCCCAGCACCGTTTGTGAGGTGGCTACTAGAAATGTAGTGATTGCCAGAGCTGTAGTCAGTCTGGCTGAATTATAGTTGGCATTTATCTGGTTAATTCCAGGTGTTCTGGTATTGATTGTACTTACCTGGGTGGAGCGTGAGTCTGCTGCAGTGTGGGACAGCCAATGAGGGGCACTGTGAGTGTATGTGCAGTTCTTCAGCCAATCACTGGGTTTCTCTCAACCAGTGTTGCATCCTTGGTATGTGCATATATACTGGAGGGAATTGCCATGTGCTCAGTTCTAGTTCGGGACCAGCCATGGATTAGTCCAGGCTGGGTGCTGTCCAGCCTGGCCCCCAGGCTAGGCCTGGGGGTGGGGATGCTGGAGTGTGGGAAGTGTTTCGCTAGGCCTCAAGTATGGAGGAGGCCTGTGCTGTTGCTAGAGGAGGAGAACCAGGAAAGCTGATGGCTGCTGAAGGTACCTGGGGCATAGTGGACCTCAGGAGCAAGTCTGGTGTCTTTCCTGTTAAGGATCTGTGCTCATCCCAGCTCATCTGCTACTCAAATTCCTATTTGCTGTGCTACAAATGGATCTACACTGAGATACTAATAAGGGACTAGTGAATCTGGAGTCTATGCCTGTACTATCCTGGACGTCTAGGATCCCTATACCCTCCCCAGTGTGAAGATGTTAATAACAGTTCTTCAGCATTATACTTTTGACTTGTATGTCAGTTCTGTGGGCACTAGAAGAGGGCAGTTAATTCTAATGGGGCAGCTGAAGACCAAAACCCCTAGACAGACTAGTGATGACCTGGGTTATTCTGGCGGCTCCTTTGGGGGTGATGGCTACATGTGTTTTCTGAGACAGTTTTTGGACAACAACCGTTCATTTCTTTGTATTTTTCATAGTATTGATTGATCTACTTATGTCTGCTACCATTTGTGTTTGTACATCATGCACTATGTTCCATTTTTGAAAAGTTCAAAATAAAGAAATTATTTAAAAAATGGAAGTACACTTAAAAAATCTAAAACTTCTAGAGTTTTTTTGGCAGTCTCTTCTGCCAAAAAACAGCTGCTTCTAACTTCTAGCAGTTTTTATTACTAGTGTACATTGTACAGTGCATGTAGTGTCCTTCCCAGCATCTGAAGTGTGCCAGGACCTGAGATGGGTGCCAAGTATGATGTAACTCCTGTGCCCGGTCATTGCCATGAAACTGTCATGAAACTGCCTGGGATTAATGATGACAATGGTAAGAAACCACCTAATTTATGCCGACTAGTTAATGTTTTAAATTTTTTTTTACAATATATTGAATATATACAATGACAAGAACTGAACAGATTAATGTAAGTTGAGAGGGAGAATGAAAAGAGGGGAGAGAATTGGGAGATAGGAGCAGATAGTGGTGTCTGACTGGGGTAGGCCTCCCACTAAAGGTCATAGTAAGTATGATCTGGTATGGTATCTGCAAAGGTCACTGAATTGTGTGGTGCCCATTAAAAGCAATACAGACACTCGATGGCGGTGGATGGAGCAATGGCTGACTGAGTAGATCAATCAGCACTGGAGGAGAGCACACTTGTCAGGTAAGTATGCCATAATGTGCAATTATGCTGTGCAGACTTATAGCCAGACCCCACTCGCCTAAACAGACTTTATTTCCGCTTTAAAGCTAAACTACGGGCGCAACAAAGTTTACACTAATGCATAGGCAATCCTATGATCTGGTATGGTATCTGTATTGGCAAAAGAGAAGGTCACTGAATTGTTTGGTACCCATAAAAAGCAATCCAGACACCCAATGTTGTAAAGGATTTGGGATATCTATCTTAGTATGATCAGTAAAAGCGTGATCTTAGAAGACATCTTCACTGTATTACTGTACCTATCACTTGGTTGTGTGTGTTAAAGATTAATTTCCAGAATGTGAGCAAAAGTGGTCAATCCCACGATACATACAGCATGGTGCCTGTTGCTTCCCCACTTTTCCAGCAAGGAGACTTGTGAGTATATTCTGTGTATTGTATAGGGGCATCTCTACTACTTTGTTCATATCCTAAATTTCCTCTTCTAGGCTGAACAACCAACAATAATTTGTGTAGAACTTCTAAAAGAAAGCCATCTGAAAATGGTCTTCCCAGATCTCTTTCCCACTCTGCTATGCAATAGGGACAATATGTGTGAAAATAAAATTATATATCATTTTGGAGACTGAAATAATGGGTTCCTGTGTTTGGAGACAGCGAACCTCAAAGAGGGCAAGGTCTTTGTGAATTGGGCCCATTCTCTTACTACTCTCATAAATTCCTCTCAGCTATAAGTTATACAGCCAGTGCCCTTGGAGAGTGTCCAAGTTGTTCATTGTTGTACTTATTTAGGTTTGACTATAATGTCTTATAGTCATGCTGGGAGGAGGCTCCATATGTACCTCAGTAAGGAGGAGTTTGTTTTTCTAAAGAATGCTTTAGGCATATTTATGAATGAATGTACAGCCATACCAGCCATACCAGCCATACCAGAAATGTTTTCTTTTGACCCATTCCTTCAAGCTTTGTTGTGTATGGCACAGTAGGACGGGAAGGTAATTGAAAACGTATAAGGGTCTATTCACGAAGCTGCCGAAGGATCTAGCCGTAGCTTCGGCCGAGCCTTCGGCTAGCTTCGACCCCAGGACCCCTTCGGTTCTACTTCTATTCACAATAGCCCGTACAGCTCCGGAACGTGGCCGAGCGGCTCAGTCGAGCCGAACGCATATGCCTAGGCTCGACTGAGCCGCGCTGTAAGCCGAAGCTGGCCGAGCGGCCGGCCATTGGCCGGCCGACAGCCTGCTTCTGACAGCTGGGCGGAGCCAGTCGTGATCTTACAGCTGGCTCCGGCCACTTGCAGAAAGATCAGCGTCCCTGATTACCTGCTAACCAGGGACACTGATCTCCAAACAGCAAACTCTCCCTGGCGCTCTGGGAGTCACCCGCTCCCGGCCGCCAAGGAGAGAAACACTGCTGTTTCTTTTTTTTATTCTGACACGGAGACGTACGGTGGGTACAATGCTAGTTTACTATTGGCTATTGCAAATTGAATAGCCAATAGGAATCTAGCAATGCATTCCAATGGGCAAAAATGCTTTTGTTTTTTTTTTCTATTCTGACACGCCTCTGTGTCAGAATAAAGAAAGAAAAAGCAGTGTTTCTCTCCTGGGCGGCCGGGAGCGGGAGGCTCCCAGAGCACCCGGGAGATTTTTCTTTTTATTCTTTTTTTTTTTTTTTACGGCAGCAGAACCGCCGGACAATAGAAAACTGTTGGGCGGAGCTAGCTGTCATTGCTAGCTCCGCACAATCGTTTTCTATTTACTTTTTAAAACGTTTTAAACTATTTTTCTGCTCGGTCCCTCTTAGGGACCGAGCAGAACAGCCGAGCCGAATGCCGCTCAGCGGCATACGGCTATTCACTCACTGCTGTTCGGCATCTATAAGAATAGGCCGAACAGCAGTGAGTAGCCTGCCGGAGGTTTGGCTCAGCCGATCCAGATGTTGGATCGGCTGAGTCGAACTCCTTCTGCACTTCGGGTCAGCCGAACATGCTGAAGCCATGCGAAGCAAGCCGATGTACGGCCGATTTCAACCGATATACGGTTGAAATCAGCCGTACAAGCCTGAAGTTAATAGCCTAACAGTGTTCGGATCACTTCACTTGGGGTCGGTTGTTCACTCGGCTGCCCTTGGCAGCTTAGTGAATAGACCCCATAGTTTGTTAAAGTTTACTGGGATTTGAATACCTCAGTATTTAACGGCCCAGTGAAAGGAGAAGTTGTCTTTTTCAAACTGGCATCCCCCTTAAGGTAAAGATATGTCCAAGGTCCTAGATTTGTGAGTTTCAACTTTAAAGTTACTCAGTTCAAGCAAATTAAAATTCCGATGTCAATAAAAACATACAGCACTCCTTTAGATATCATGCCACAACTAGTTTTGAATAAAGTGCAAAAAAAATTAATTACAGTAAATAACTAAAATAAATCAATATGAATAAAATTTCAAATGCAAAAAACAATATCAAACAGTGTACTTTAATAATAAAAAGTACAGTGTTCTGGGGCCCCACAATATATGTTTGAGATTATTGTTGCACTATATCTACTTGATTGCCAATGGTGTGTACTTTCTGTGATTGTAACTGCGGAGGACTCCGCCTATCCTGTACTTGGCTGTATCTGTGGTGTGTGCCTTGCCTGCCTTTATAAATAAAGAATTTGAAAAAAAAAAAAAAAAGTACAGTGTTTATTAATAAAAATAGGTCTGTTAAGAAACACATGCAATAAAAAGTTATCATCTAGTTTAATACAACCGTGCCCTCCTCCAAAGTGCTCTTTTATGTGTTCATAGGCCCCTCATAAAAATAAACTCACTGGATTGAATTTACTAAAGGTTGTTCGCTTTGTAAAGGAATTGTATACTTTGCAAGGGAATTTTTTCTTAGCTTAGTGAATGAGGTGAAGCTTTGCAGATTTCCATCATCCAATCATGTGCAAACAAAAATACTGTTTTATTTTCCTTGCACGTGATTGGGTATTATTTGCGTTGATTTTCACCCCATTCACTAAGCTAAGGGAAATTACCTTGCAAAGTGAACTGCCTTTTTGCTTTTAGTAAATTATCCCCATTGACTCCAACTGACTCTTGAACAAATAAGCAGGTTAAACAGCATTGCTATCTTTAAATGTTTCTTGGGAATGATTCTGTCTTCCTCCTTATAACATTTAGGGACTCCCAACCATTAGGCATAAAAAGCAGAGCGAGATCTGTATAGCATGCAAACCTTCTATAAAAATGTCAAAATTTCATTGAACCACATAAATATAACCAGCATAAATGTCAGCTTCAAATCTAGGGGGGTTCTTCCTTTGGCTGGACGCATTAGACACACATGCTTAGATTCAAATGGGTATGACACAAATTACTTTTCTTCCAAATCTTGAGCACTGTACAGCAATGCTCCTTCACCCCTCAGCCTTGGAAGAGTGGAATTACATCATAACCGATAACATCTTTTACTCCTCAGCCTTTGAAAAACAGAATGGAATTCAAATCACTGAGGCCAAATAGGCTACATTTTTGAGAAATAATTAGGTGAAGAGAATACATTAATGGTTAATGCATTTCCTTAAGCATTGTGAGAGAAAAATAAACACTTATGCTGCCCACAGTAGTGTCGTTAGAGTAGTGTAATAGGCCTGCCTCTGACTGGGTCTCAGGTGTTGGTGAGATCCGCGGCCTTGAAATAGCTGGACTTCAAATTGTTGGAGAGTAAGGCGGTGGGGACACAGAGTTGGAACTGTTGTCTGCTTGGGAGGGAGGAGAAGGCGGAGAGCAAGCAATCTTACCATCAGACGTGCAGGAAGGCTTGTGAGAAGGAGAGCTAGCGCCATCTTGGCTCAGCCACCATTCCGAGACCGGAAAAAAATGCATCACTTTGTGTGGGTGGGGCCTTCCTTTCATTTGCCAGTCAACGTTTGGAGCTAGCAGGTATGTTAGGGTTTTGTTGCGGTTGAAATGTGCCTCCTTAACGAGTACCTCACGGAGCTCTAGCAACTTCCCGCTATTTGGCTCGTACGCAAGCTACGTCCTCCTCGCCATCAATTTCAAAGTTACCTTATTTTTTTCCAAAAATTGTAAATTTTCTCAGTTTAAACATTGGATATGTTTTCTATTTTGTATTGTGAATAAAATATGAGTTTATGAGATTTGCAAATCATTGCATTCTGTTTTTATGTAGGTTTTACACAGCGTCCCAACTTTTTTTGAATTGGAGTTGTATACTGTACAGTAAGTGCATGGGATAACTGAATTACCATTTCTGTGATTTCAAGTACGGTATGCATAAAAAACCTGCAATAATCTAGAAGTATGTGTTTGTAGATTGCCAATACTAAACATTTCTAAAGGTGCCTGTGTTGTCATGTTAAAGATAAGGGTAGAGTCCCTCTTTAATGTATTAAAATCTCTTCCTGTTTGCCAAAACCTAACAATCAGGCTTTCAACTCAGCCCCAAATCCTAAAGGAATTCCCTGCAAACATATGAAGGTTTCAGGTTCAATTCTCAACTCTCTTTTCAGAGGTAACTGGTGTGCGCTCTTGCCTCTCTGCTGCAGCTATACCTATGACACATGTGGAAGGACAGGATGTAAGGCACCCACAGTGTACAATTCAATGCATATGTACAAAAAGTAGTATCATGTGTTATCTTATACCAACACCAATAACCTTGTGTTACATATTTTATTTAATTAGGGGTTATCCATCTGCATCTATTAAGCATGACTCGCTCTCTTATGCCATCACTGTTGCCTCATAACTCTGTCTTGTTTTTCTTGACACAATAAAACATTTTTCTTTCATCAACATCCTTCAGTATCTATCATCTAAGGTTCTTCTTGTTCATAGATCATCAGATCATGATGTAATCTTTGATGTAACACAGTTTAATTTGATACAATAGTATCCACACTGACTGCCGTATAAGCACAGGTACCAGGGAAGGAACAGGGCAGCTCAAGTTTTGACAACAATGAAATTGAGTCATCCGCTTTTTCATGTGACTCATAGGGAATTTTGGTACCATTTTATTAGCTTGTCTTCACAGATTAAGGGGAAATTGCTCTTCATAAAGGGACATAATAATTATTATGGAATTCTGGTATACTTATGTTCCTCCTGTACCTTGGCTTATTGAGCTATTAATCCTTTACATTTTCAATGTTTCAGATAATGAGGCAGTTACAACAATATGAGTGTGTTGTTATTTATCTAAAACAAGATTTATATCTAACTGTGTCTTAATTCCATTTCCTGTATGCTGTACCACAGTTCCTAGCTTGTTTCTTAGTACTTCAAAAAAGGCACTTAATACCACACCTCCAGTTTCTAACGCAGAATGTTCGTGGGAATATCCTAATTATAACAGTAAATGTGGTGTTTCACAAATGTTGCACATCTCCTGCCCCATTTATCTACTCTGAAATTAAATATCACTGCCTTCCATGTGCACAATATAACCTGTTATTGTTAATGCACTCTAATGGGATGATAACTTAGGAACAACCACATTTGTAGCTATGTAGTATGGGAACTCTACATTTGTTAGGATTAAAGTGACACTAATTTCAGGAGTTAAAAATGTACCCTTTCTGCTTCCTCATGAAAAAGCAATATACAGAATTTTCCTTGGAGGCCGTGGTCTTCCTCTTTTGTTCTGCAAGATCAAAACCAGACAAGGATATTGCTGCAATTTAGTACAATCTAAAAAGAATCAACGCAAACAAAAGGCCTTAGTGGTATACCCTCCAGAAATAAACCAGTAGTTAGATACATACTATACTTTGCCAAAAATATTGGCACGCCTGCCTTTACACGCACATGAACTTTAATGGCATCCCAGTCTTAGTCTTAGTAGGGTTCAATACCGAGTTGGCCCACCCTTTGCAGCTAGGTAGTTTTGGTTGCGACACCTGTAGCAGTAGCAGCCACAACAGATTTAAAAGCTATAGCAAAGTTTACTCTTTAAAAAATTAAGCTAAAGCCCTAAACCTTATAGAGATTGGCCAGTGACACAACAGTTCAATAGTATAGATTATGGGCTTCTTCTTTTGTAGTGCCACACTGCATTAGCCTACAAGTTAATGAAATGTCAAGCCACAAATATTATTCAGTGACTGGACTATATGTTAGCAGCTTGGTTAAGAGGTAGAGAGAAGTCAGGTTTTATCTTGAAATAAAGATTAGAGTTTATTATTTGAGAGAAAATAACAACAATATTGTGCAGTGGCTGGACAATACAGCTCCAGATGGCAGCAGGCATCAGCTGCCATTTTGAGCTAAAGAAAAAGTACACTACAACCACCCAAACGTCCGGCTGTCTAAGCCCCACTTTGTCCAAGTTCTTTGTGCTGCAACTCTTTGCTGTAAAAAAAATCTAGATTATCTAGACAACCATTTAAAAGCTTACCTGAGAACCCCTCTCATATTGTATCCAAATTTGCCCACATCTTGCGCAAATTGTATAGCCCTCCCCCCCAATTCGACGCCCACAAGGCAGATTCCTTATTCGCAGACTTTCCCAATGCCCTGTCTAGCTCTATGGTGGAGAAGATGGAGGCTGAAATCACAGAGTCCGAAGTCCTGGAGGCCATCAAAACTCTCAAACCTGCTAAATACCCTGGGCCAGAAGGATTTACGGCCCTATACTACAAAAACATTTCTGACATCTTAGCTCGTCACTTGGTGGCACTATTTAACCATCTGTCTGGGGGTCGGAACTTACACTCCTCCTCGGCAGCTCAGGTGGCAATGCTCCCAAAACCGGGACGGGATGATACAGACCCACATAATTACAGGCCCATCTCTCTCCTAAATATAGACACTAAGTTACTCTCCAAAATTCTGGCCAACAGAATAAACTGCTTTCTAGAATCATTGATTCACAGGGACCAAGTGGGCTTTGTCCGTCACAGTCAGGCCTCAGATAACACACGAAAAGTGATCCAATTAATACACGCCATGCGGCAAACCAAACTCCCAGGTATGCTGTTGTCCCTGGACATTCAAAAGGCCTTCGATAACGTATCCTGGGACTATCTATATTACATCCTGGGAAAATGGGGATTCCCTCCGACCTTTATGCGATGGCTGGACGCCCTATATAACGACCCCTCTGCAACAGTAAGATACCTCCAATGTTCCTCTCCAACATTTGATATCCACCGGGGCACAAGGCAGGGAAGCCCATTGTCCCCGATTCTATTCATACTAGCCATAGAACCCCTGGCACATCTACTCAGACACAACCCAAACATACGCGGCGTGACCGTCGGAAACACGGAACACAAACTCAACCTTTTTGCGGATGATTTCCTTCTCACAATCTCTCAGCCCCACACTTCCATCCCAAACGTACTCTCGGTTTTAGACTCCTTCGCACAAGTATCCAACCTCTTCATTAATAAAGAAAAATCACAGGCTTTCAACATATCTCTGAAACCAGATGTGGTCGACGATGTGAAGAGAAACTTCACATTCACCTGGCACTCATCCCACCTGGAGTATCTCGGGATAATGCTGACCAAAGACTACTGCTCCCTTTACAAAGCTAACTATGCCCCCCTCTTCAAAACCCTGACAGGGTTAATGTCTACCTGGACCCGACACAACTTATCCTGGATAGGACGCATCAATGCTGTCAAGATGACCATTCTCCCAAAAATACTGTACCTATTTAGGACCCTGCCGGTGGCGATCCCGGGAAAAGCCTTACACTCATTCCAGAAAAAAGACCTTACATACAACTAGGGTAACACCAGACCCAGGATCTCAAAATTCACTATGTGTGCCCATAAGACACAGGGCGATTTAGGCCTCCCGAACTTTCACAAATATTTCCAGGCGGCTCAAATAGCCCCTATAACCAATTTATATTCATCCCCACTACGACCGATATGGGTGGATCTGGAAAGTGTGTATTGCGCCCCGACTTCAGTCAGAGCTCTCCCATGGCTTCCACTGACCGCGAGGCCTAAAACCCTTACCACTGTAATGAACCACATCCTCCGCGTATGGGACCGCGCCAAACACCAGGGTAAACTAATGTCACCTCACCTTCCACTATTGCCAATAATAGGCAATCCACTCTTTGCCCCAGGGATGGAGTCACCTGGAGCGTTCACCTGGTGGACGTCTCGAAATATTATATATTTCCACAATCTATTGTGAGACGGGCAGCTGCGGAGCTGCGATTCCATAGAGGCAGATTCGCATGCGCCCCCCCTCAGAATTCTTTAGATATCTGCAAATCAGACACTGGTCGGTGTCTCTCCTCGATGGTAGGGTGCCCACCACTCAGCTCTCTCTAATGGAACATATTTGCTACCATACACCCTTACAATCCATAGTATGGATTGATATCCATACTATACTCCCAACTCAACTCAGCCCCTAACAAATCTGCCCACAAATATGTGGAGGCTTGGGAAAAGGACTTAAGTGGGACCATACCCGACTTAGATTGGCAACAGATCTGGGCCTCGGCGGCATCATGTTTCATCAACATCACCTCACTAGAGTCAGCGTACAAGTCCATGATGAGATGGTACATGGTGCCTGCCCGACCAGCACATTCACATCCCCAACAATCGGCCAAGTGTTTCAGAGGTTGCGAGGCGAAGGGCGACGTAACGCACATATGGTGGATATGCCTGTTCGTACACAGATTCTGGACCAAAACATTCAGACTACTAAACACAGTCCTCCAAACGAATATACACAAAGACCCAAGATTTGCTTTATTGCACCGTAAACCTCCGAACCTCACGAAGTCCCAACATAAATTGGCGGTTTTCACATTCTTGGCTGCAAAACAAACCGTAGCGCAGGCATGGAGAAAACAGCAAATTCCCTTTAGCGGGGTCAGTCGACGATTAAATTAGTTTTTCATCAACAAAAAGTTATCCAGTATCCTGAAGGATACCCAAACTAAGTTCTGGAAGGTCTGGGAACCCTGGCTGGTACATGCGCACCCGACCATTCCCCTCACAAGTCTAACGACAATCTGAACAGATGCCTTGACCTGGAGGATTCACTCCGCTGCCACACAACCCCCCCCCCCACTCCTCCTACTATACTCTCCCTTCTTTCCTTCTAGTACTTCGCCTCTGGCTCTCTTGCCTCTTTGTTATGCGCCTCAGAGCGCTGGAATTGTTTAGTCCGATCTCCTAAATGTGTGTTATCTTAATGCATATGATGCGTAGATGCTAGCGATATGGTAACTGTATAATGTGTGCTATACTTGACAATGGTTTGTTTTAATGTTTCTTGAATAAATAAAAACTCATTGGGAAAAAAAAAAAAAGCTTACCTGAAATTTTAAATAACTGAATATGATTTATTGTACCTGCACATTTATCTCAATGATCTCATTTAATTTAGGTCTTATCTCTTAAATCTTTTTTTACTAGATGCGTACTTACAGTAGATACAGGGTGTAACCAAACTAATAATAAGCGATGACATTCAACCAGCTTTCATAACACTTACCAGGAAGCCACACATGTTTAAGAGACTGAAAAACCCGATTGTGCTAAGGTATATATGTATGTATATGTCGGATGTTGTTTTTTTTGCATACAGGGAGTAATCTGCTTAATATTAATAGTTGTTACAGCTAACGCCTTGAGAGCCAGCAATACTACCATCAATGTCTTTTATTTTTTAGAAATAAATTCCATACCTTTTAGTGACACTAAGGGCCCGTTCACACCAGTTGCAGTGTGTTCCAGGCCTGATTTTGGCCAGAACGCACTGCCTCGCATTGCGGCCGGCTCACTTTTTTGTGGGGCAGGAGGGGGCGTGGCAGGCCATTGAAGTGAATGGCACCGTAGCCATACCCTCCGGCCGCAATGCGATCGCCCACACGGGATCACAAGGCACATTGCTGTTTGGCCAGCTCAATGCTGATTGGCTGGGAAGTTCCGGTATCAAGGGTAAGTATGAGTACTCGCCCAAATACTCGGTTTCGGCACCAATACTAGCATCGGTATCGGTGCAACCCTACTTACAATCTAAGGTCCCTATTTCACATGCATACAGTGGCAATTTTAGAACAGGGGCCAATTAACCTTCCAGCATGTCTTTGGAGCGTGTGAGGAAACCAGAGTATCTAGTGGAAACCTACGCAAGCACAAGAAGAACATGCAAACTCCTTGCAGATAGTGTGCTGACCAGGGTCCAAAGCCACTGTGCTTAGAGGTAAGCAATTCTACCTTGCAGCAATGGGGAGTTGGTGGTGGAGACGGAATGAAGGGAATTTCCACAGGTTTAGAAGCATATCAAAAAAATCTAATTGGAAACTTTGAATCACCAGGAGATTAATGGTCAACAATAGTTTAAAACAAAATAGTTTTTAGAGTTTACCTGTGAGGCCAGTCTCTTTATTGGTTGTACATAACTTTGAGGAAAATCTATGTATGCTTTTTGTCCAGGAGGAATTTTGGGATTAGTGAATTTAAACATAGATGAAAGCCATTCCAAGAGAAAAGCCAGGATTGTCAAAATTTAAAAAAATTACAAGATAATAATAACAAGAATAATAACAATAGTTAACAGTGGCATTAGATGACATCTGTGGTTGTTATGCACATGAGTGGAAAATATATTCACAGTTAAAAATAGGAGAAGAAACATTATAACAGACATAACTTTATTTTATTTATAAAGGTTATGGAATGTGACATATTTTTAAGCAGTTTCTCGTGTACCGCTAGTAAAAAAATAAAATCACAGTTTTCTTTCCATAAAACTGCCTCACCCTGTTGTGTCTTAAGTCTGCAAAACATACAATACACCTAATCCCATTCTTTTCTTGGCAGTTGAAGCATAGAATGACAACCAAGTTTTGCTCGGTTCACTAAACCTCCACGAGAAGGATGTATTGATGTGCTTTGAGGAACACACCTATGGATTGGCTTTAGATTATAATGCACATCCTTATTTTAGTATGCTCTACAAGGCAAGCTTGTATTTTATGTAGGCCGATAATGTCAGCAACACAATTAAGAAGATGATCTATCATAATAAGGTGCAGTTTAGTGTAAAATATAAGGAGTGGCATTATCATGTATGTCAAAATGAAAGGAGTGTAGTGTCTGTCAAATTATGTTACTGTTTAATTTCAAAAGGAGTATTTGTCCTTATGAAGTATGATGTGATTAATTCACATGGTTGTCTGCTAGGAACTATCTTTTACAAAGCACAGATTTGATATAATGCAAATAGTAACAATAAAAGTGTATGTGCTTTTATCAGTGCATTTCAGGAAAAAAAAACCTTTGATCCTTTGCACTGATGAGGGTAGACATAGAGCGATAAAGAGTAGCAATTAAGATGATGAAAAAGCACAATAAAAATAATTTTAAAAAATAGAGCTGAAGCTAGAATTTTGTTGTAAAAGTAGGTATAGAACTGAATAGCTTTTGTAGGGGTGAGTGATCTGATCCTAGTTCGCTGAAAAGCAGACCACTTTGTGTGAGGTTAATGCATACAGATTGTTTTTAATAGTTATTACTGCAATTTGTGTCATTTGGCAAGCCTCCCTATCTTCTCTCACAGGTAAAAGCTTTCATGCCTTCTTTTTCTTCAACTTAGTACAAATTGCCAAACAGTGGAAAAACATGTTTCCTAGTGCTGGAGCGGAAAAAAATGTATATCTATGATGTAACTTTGATATAAAGCTAGTCTCTGACTCCTGAAAGAAAAATCTACATGTGCCTTTGTGATAAATCAGAGGAGGACCAACAAACAATAAAAGGGCTCTGGCAGCAGTGACACTGACTGATGAATGCATGCCTGAGGGTTGTTATACCATGGGACAGTCAGGTCCCATCTGGGTATTTACTGCCCACATCTGTTTAGTATTGCATCATGCATGCTGGAGACTTCCTGTGTAATCTGAACAAACCCAAATCACAAGCTGGAACATTGGTAACTTTTCATGATCTCTTGGACAAGTGTTTTTGGACTCTGCCAGCAAGAATGTGATTAGCTGGGATCCGCTTGATAGGAGTGAGAAGAAGACCTTGACATGTATGAATGAGTGAGAATGATGGTGCTAGCAGAATGGTCAAGACCCAATTCCCCAATTGCTATCCTTGCCTCCCCGTTCAAATTCCCTTTCCATATACCTTATTTGTAATTAGAATTTATGTATATCCCTATTTGTAAGTAAACCCAACCTTAATTTTAAGATTCAGTTGTCAGACACAGTGCAGTGCCTGGAAAGTATGTAAGCAGCTTGATTGGGCAGCAATGTAAGAAGAGGTGAGTCGTCTTTTATTATCAAGGTATAACAATGAAAGTATGTTATTTAAAAAATAGCAACCAGAAATATTATGAAGAATCGCTGCATATTATGTAAACAGTTATATTTGGGCAAAACAGAAGATGGAAAAGCTAAACAGGTTTTTAAATGAAATACAAATTAAAGTGTGTTATTTCAGACACAAGGTCCAAAAATACTTATTCCATACAAACTATGTAAGCAGCATTTGTCCAAAATGTAAGAGAGAGAGACTAGGCATGTTTTCACATGAAATAAAAATGAGATTATATTTTTCAGAGCCAGAAGCCAGAAATATAGTACAGATTTGATGCACAATATATACGGCCTTTTAATAGAATGCAATTTCAGTGTAAGAGACCAGACAGATTTTATTGTGAAATAAAATTTAGAGCATATGTTCTCTGAAATAAAAGTCAGAAATATAGTACGGATTTAATGCACAATAAGTAAGCATTTGACTATGCTACAATTTCAGAGGGAGAAACCAGGCAGGTGGTATCCTGAAATAAAAAATCAGAGTGCATGTTTTCTGAGACAAAAGCTATAAATACAGTATAGTACTCATGCAATGCCCAGTATGAAAGCCTTTTGACTAGGCATCAATTTCAGAGGGAGAGACCAAGCAGGTGTTTTCCATAAGTAAAAATCAGAGTATATGTTTTTTGGAAATTGTTAATTTTTTATGCACAGTAACATAGGATGCAATTTCAGAGGGATCAACCAAGCACATTTCATCTGTAATAAAAAATTACAATTTCTTTTCTCTGAGAGAAAAGCCCAAATTATGCACAGTATGTTATACTGCTGCAGGAACATCACTTGCAATTGTTTCTTCTTGCCTGTTGCCTGTTCCCTCTACATGAATGGAGGAATCTCCCGCTGGGCCAAGCTTCAGTATCTTGCTAGTCGGCCCAGCTGGCTCTCAAAATACCTGGACAATCTGATTGGATGCAGGCACTGTTCAGGTATTTTGTTAGGCAGCGGGGCCGACTAGCAAAATACTGAAGCTTGGCCCAGTGGGAGATTCCTCCAGCCACACAGTTAAGCATAGATGGAGGAATCTGTTGCACTTTTTTCCACTGACCATAGGCTGATAGAAAAAAAAACTATACAAAATCTATAGGTGTATGACCAGCTATTGCACAGGAGTCTTTTGCACCCAATACTACCTATTTGTTAATATTGCTTTGTGGTACCACAGTTCTAACACATTATTAGGAGATTATACCCAACGTTTCAGACATCCTGCAAATATAGTTGTACTTTGCAGTTCATGGCTTAGTGGTGAAGAAACTGACTTGATTGAAATCATAAGATCCATCGTGTTCATGCATCTGCCCTTTGTGATCCCCTACCTACTTGTTGAATGGAGCCAAACAAAAGAACAGGTGTGCAAAATAGTATGAACATTACATTCATGAGCATATAAAATGTGGATTGGTTGCAAATTTCTAAGATGCTATCATTGTAGTTATATTCCTCCACAAACAAAGAGTAATTCAGGTTTCCTTGATTCTAGGAAAACATGAGGGAGACCAAGGGTGTGTCAGGAATGTACACAGATGCTCTGAATATGGTCTGTGGCTGAGGTTAATGTCAACAATTTCCTTTGTTGCCATAGTTACATGCCTGTAGTCAATTAGAGGGGCAACCACCAAGACTGCCGCACACACAAAATATCATCACCTGATTAACAATTATTTACTGGGGGTGTTTAAGGGTATAGGCCAGCACAGAAATGTAATTGAAACTATTACCATTATTATCACACTGGTTTCTATGTCTGGTCTGCCCATAAGGAGAATATGCAGAAAGGCTACCTTAATATTTATTTAAAGCTGATATACTGTACATGATAAACAAATGTTGTTTAATTACTAGAGCCATAAGCATTTGTGGTTGAATCTTGGTGTCCTTTGTATATTTCTTTCATATCTGTGCAGTAACCCAACATGAAACATCTCCTCCTGTTTGCCGTTGTGAAGGAGCTTCCTGTAATAAAGATCAATCAATGGTGCATGCTCTCCTTGTGCAGGACAACTGGTCTTGTATCTGCCCCTTTTTATAATTTTCTGCAGACTAGTGGGTGGAGCTTGCTGGGCCGCTCCCACAGCTCTGCTTTCTTTACAGGCTATGTAGCACACTACTACTTTAACAAGGCAATGTTAGGTTTTGCAGAGGCATTTGGTCCACATTAAGTAGAGTTATATCCCTTGTAGATTTAGGGGAACTAAAATGACTATAATTCAGCTTAAAAATGATCTGTAAGCTAACTGTAGTCTAGTAATAGTATACAAGTGATATGGGATCCAAGCCTCTTCTCAGTAAATACATTTGCATGGGCCCTTACTGTTGAAATTTAAGAAAATAAAATCTAAACATTTTTTCTCTGTTGCTTCTAATGGCAGAGCTATTTAGATCTATAAATATAATGATTTTTGATTTTGTGTAATTTCCTGAAGCTGGCAGGGCTGCACTAATGTGCATATTACCTGATTTTGTGTGCCACTGTTTTAAAGGGAAGGTATAGTGGTTTGTATATATTTTCTTTATGTATGTAGTATAGTCAGAACTAAAAAAAAACATTTTATAACACTTGTTTAGTTATCAAAAATATGAAATATTGTATAAATATTATGTAGTCTTTTATACAAACAGCAGATGGAACTTTAGGCTAGTTTTACTATCTCCTTTTTCATTTTGAATCTGAAATCTATACACACAATGAGAGGGTCAAAGCAGTGACATATTACCCTCACTTACTATTACTTTGTAAAGCTCCATTTAAGTCTCAGTCAGACAGAGAGAGCCTGAAAGCAGGGAGAAAGCTGCTCTCTTTAGTTAACCCATAGTGCTGTGGGAATCTTTGTAATTTAAAGTTTGATTGTAAAACAAATGTATAAACAATAAAAAGAAAAAGACGTAACTTTGGTGTCAAAACATGTAAATGAAAATAATAAAATTGACCCCAAATCATTATAGATTTGTTTAAACTTCGTGATTAGGTGCATCTAACGTAAACCTAATCTGCACCTAAACTGCAGGGAAAGGTTTATACAGTTTTTACTGATACAGGCTTGTTCGTTAGTTTGTTCTATCTTAAATAAAGTATCAAATATTTTTTACTGCACAGTATTCCCATAAAATGGAGCTATAGACTGTAAATTTGCTGCCTTCACTGTGGTAGTTTACAATAAGCTGAAATGCAATGCAGGGCCATTGGAAAGGCGAGGCGAGTGAGGCACTCACCTCGGGAGCAGCTGTGAGGGGGCGCAGCCAGGGCCAGCCTGGCTGCGCCCCTTGCCCCTGTTGCCATGGCAAGCACAGGGCACCATGGCAACAGGGGCGCCAGGTGGTCAACACAGCAGGGAGTAGAGGAGTGGCACAGGCTGCAGCTTCTCGGATCCCCGCTGCTCTCCCCCACCTGTATGGGCAGAGGCAGCGGGGGTCCGAGGAGAAGTGAAGCGCTGAAGTCGGCGGGGGGTGGAGGAGGGAGTTGTCGAGATGGCTCTGCCCACACAGGCGGGGGAGAGCAGCAAGGATCCAAAGAGAACCTGCAGGCTGTGCCGCCTCTCTGGCTGAGTGGCTCAGGATGGAGAGCGAGAGGAGCGATAAATATCAGTAATATTTACCGATCCTCCGTGTGCAGAGCAAACACTGGAGTGATCAATTGATCAATTGATCACTCCAATGTTTGTAAATAACTGGGGACACATAGCACTATGTGTCCCCAGTTATGAATGAACAGGAAGTGCTTTACATTACTTCCTGTTCATTCATGAGTTTCTGAATGGGTAGTAGTAGCACTCAGTAAAGAGGCTTCTATCCATTCATAACTGGTTGATTAGTAAATATTTTACCATCATCAGTTTTTTAATTAATGGAAAGACTCTGTACTGAGGGCTTTCCATTCATTTAGAACAGAGGCTGCAGAAAAAGAGATAGAGAACTCTGTGTCCTCAATTTCTTTTTCTATTTGAAAAGGGAAATAGCAGGGGTCTATTTTACTCCTGATATTTCCCTGAAGCCCCCCAACAGTAAAAAATGAAAAATATAAAAAAAAATAAAAAAAATAATAGAAAAATAAAAAAATTAATAAAAATAAAACACATCCTGGAAGTGGGTGCATAACGTCACATGATACATACATGTCAGATGTTTCGGTATCTCTACATATTGGACATGTATTAGCACTAGTAGCAGCTCCCCTCCTTATCTCCTGTACTCTCTGCTGGCTCCTAGAAGTGTGAGTTTCTCAGCATACCTCAGAAGAGAATTCTCCTCAACAAAAGGGAGTTGGGGATAAGGGCATCGGCGAGATCCGGGTATTTACTCTCTTCTTTTGCAGGAAGAGCTTTTTGAATAATTGTAGATTCCTGAAATAGCTGCTTTAAGATTTTGATTACCCTATGCACAGACAAATGTAAGTTATTTATATTTTAATTCGTTTAATAAAAAATAAGATCTACTATATTTTATGAGGTTAAACTTTAATGGAAGAATTGAGAAAAGAAAATGCCATAGTGGATTGAGCTATAATATAAGAAAAGGAACTACAACTGAAGAAATCCTGCTACAATATGTTGCAAAATTCTCTATTAAGTTAGGGGTCTATACATGTTCTAGTGAGTTCTGTATTTAGAAGGCTAGTGGTGGAAGTGCACTATTTTTTTTACTGACAGACAAACAAGAAGAAACACATTGCATGGAAATGCTTTTTGATGGTATTTTTAGTGATGTATTGAGACATTTTTAGTTGATTGAGTAGAAAGACCTTTTAACATGTCTGTGTATGTACCAATTTTACTGCAATAGATTAATAAATTCCAAAAATGGGATGCCATATACCATCCTTGAAATGACACTAAACTCAGGAGTTAAATCTTAAGAATGCAATCAAGGGCCCAACCTTTTACAAAAATGTATCTTATTTGTAAATTACTCGGCTGTATTTCCTCAAATCATCTCTGAATTGGTGCTGACACTGTCCTTCCTTCTGGAGGTTGGATGCTTTTGTTCCCCATGGTCCCTCTGTGTGTTGTAAAGTAACCACCCCTCCAAGTTCACTCCTGTGATGGACTACAATCTTAATACAAATTATTAATTTAATTATTAAATTAGTTTAGTTCAGTAAACGAAACGTAAGATTGTAGTCCATCATGGGAGTGAGCTTGGAGTGGTGACTACTTTACAACACACACGGGGACCATGGCGAACAAAAGTAGTCACCCTCCAGAAGGAAGGACAGTGTCAGCAGCAATTCAGAGATGATTTGAGGATCTACACCTGAGTGATGCACAAGTAAGCTACAGTATTGTTAATAGTTAATGTACTTAAATGTATTTTTAAGTTTTAACTCCTGAGTTTAGTGTCACTTTATACTTGAAATTAAAAAAGTATTGCTATACAATAAAGAAGAACTACAGTTTTGAGCATTCCCACTTTCTCAAGTTTAGGGTGTGTAAAATCAATACCATGAATCACATTTAACTCCCCCAAGAGGAAAAAGGTAATAGTTACCAGGTGAACAATGTATACAATCAAGAGAATAATGTGAAACCTCGCACCACTACTCTAATCAAGTTAAGCAGCAGCTGAAATCTGTGTTTGAGCCGCTCGGCCGTGATCGGGAGCTGTACTGGCTATTGTGAATAGCCCGTAAGCACCCCCTCGGTTCTCCTGAACCGAAGGGGTCCTGGTGCCGAAGCTAGCCGAAGGATCGGCCGAAGCTACGGCCAGATCCTTCGGCAGCTTTGTGAATAGACCCCTTAGTCTCCTGTGACCATCAACAGAGAAATCTTCTGGAATGCACCTCACCTTTAGCAGAGACCCACCAGGGTCTGTATGCGCTGTTCCTGTGTATACAATCAAAGCATCGTAGTTCATTCACGACTTTGCAAACCTGATCAGAAGAAATATTCTCCACCGCTTCAACCACATTTCAAGTATCTGAACAAAATATCAGTCAATCCATTTTTAATACTTAAAATGTTACATACAGTATACTGTGTTCACTATGAAGTGATGATTGAGTGTGATTTTATTCCTTTCTTCTTCAGATACTTGAAATGTGGCTGCAGCGAGGGAGGACGTTTCTCTTGATTGTATTTGTAAAGTTATAAATGGACGCTTTAATTGTATATATCGGTCACCTGGTAACTATGATGTATTTCCTTTTGGGGAGTTAAATGTGATTTATGGTATTGATTGTGCACACACTGAACTTGAGAAAAACTGGGGTTGCCCAAAATTGTTGTTCTTCAGTATTGTGCAGTGTTTTTTTTCTTTTTGTCCCACCAAGGGATGAAGCAACAAAAATGTTTATTTGCATAATCAAGGATATGAAGTAAGTACAGTATACTATAGTACAGTGTATATACAGTATATACAATATATATATACATATATATATATATATACATTAGTTTTATATGCAATATTACATTTGTATCAAAGATTCAATACTAAAAGGTATAGCCCCTATAGAGTTGCTAATAAACTAAATGTATTCCGCTTGTGAAGAGTTAATTGTGCTGTGCAGTCTGTGAGCCAGTGGGACTTGTGGATGTGTTAGTACAGAGCCAGTGAGAGACTGTATCAGATTGAACTGATTAAACTACAGTTACCAGGAGGCTTGGGGATTTGCAGGAGGAGTGAGCTGAGTCCGCTGTGGAGAGGCAGCAGAACGACCTCTGTGAGCTGCTGGACATTATTACAGGGAGAGATATAGACCCTGTACGGAGCTGCACTGATTCCTGCCAGATGATCAGGATGATCAGAATGTTCTCAGGAGGAGAGAGACACTGCCAGCCCTCCTGCTTAGTGGCTGTGGATCCATCCCCTGTGAGAGAACTGACTGATCCAGTGCAGAGGTAAGACTGCGGCCTGGCTGAACGATCGGATCCTGGGACCGCCATATCCCTGAGACTCTACTATCCTCATGCTACAGAACGAATCCTGAGGGGTCTGCACAGCTGCTACATAAGATAGTGATCCTCCATCCCTGAGCAGAGACTACTGCAAGGATCAAGTCGCAGGGCCGGTGAGAGGCCTTTGGCCACCTTCATTTATTAAAGTTGATTGCATCTGTGACACAGTGTGAGTCCCAACATTGGCTAGCCTAAAAGTACTACTACTGGCCAGTAGCGCAGGGATCTGGGGGACATTTGGGACTGAGCCATTAGTAGCCCAGGATCCAGAGTCAGTGGCAAACTATTCAGATAGCTCAGCACTGTATAGTGCATTATTTACCAAAAGAGTGTTTGTTACAAGCTGTTTAGTTTTGCTACTGCTCTTTATTTCCTTTGTAGGTCATTTACAGAACATTATTTGTTTAGTAAAGCTTTTACAAAACCCCACAAGGTGTGTTGGTGTGCTGTGGATCCTGTGTGTGCGAGTTATCCTGGTGTAGGACAGAAGAACCCGCTTATTCCAGCGGCTCGTTTGAAGGGTGAGCGCTACAGGAATATGATTGGCAGAAGCAATAATCTATTTATTTTTATACAATCTAAATATTAAATTACCAGTCCAAAAGAATAGTTCGAGCTAACAACAGCTATAAGTTTTGGTAACATGCTGACAAAAAAAAACAACTGCTTGCTAATAGCAAATTAATGTGTGGATCAACAGAATGATAATAAAGCGAACAGCTACAGTAAATACACAGTTTACATACACATATGTGTTTGCCATTTCACTTCCGAAAGGATATTCAGAGTTTTCAGTCAGGCACAAGACACAGCTATTTCCTGCTTCAGCAAATTAGTTTCTTGTGCCACCAGTCTGCCTTCTCCATGAACAATAATTCAGTGACATCACCACATTCCTTTAATTTTCCAATAGTCAATGGGGTCAATTTGACATTCGTTTTTATCCATAGTGACAAAATTAAGGGAGCGGGATGGAAAATCCATTAATTTCTAAAATCAAATGAAATTTTGAACCACATTCATCATGTCTATGATGGCATTATGGAATGATGAGATTGAACATTCATATGAAAACCTACCAGTTGATGGCCAACCTAAAGAGAAGAACTCAAGGCAATAAAAAAACAAACCCATATGGGCTACCCCAGCACTGCAAGAGTTAACTGCTCCTTTGGTTTAGGGGCTAGAATAAAGAATATATACTCGCTTGATCCTCAGTCCGGCGGTGATAACCACTCACCTCTCTTCCCCTCCACTCTGGCGGTGGAATGACCTTGGATGTCCTCTAATATAGTTGCATTAGATATGGTGTGCCTGACTGTGGGAGCCTGGGGGGGACTGCCAGGACATTTTAGCAACCAAGCAGGACCAAGGATCAGGTAAGTATATTTTATTTATTTTAGCCCCATAGACCAGGGGTGGGCAAACTCTGGCCCTCCAGCTGTGGTGCAACTACAAATCCCATGGGGCATTGCACGACTCTGACAGCCACAGTGCAAGGGTTATTTTTTGAATTGCCTGGCGCTCCTCTTAAAATCCTTTGGTAGGTAAAATAGAAAGTTTGCTGTTTGTATTTGAACTGCTTATTTATCTGTTTGCTAAAGTTTCACTTTACACAGTTGAGGATTAAAAACCATGCATAAACATTTGTTTTTCTTCATTCTAACAACACATTTTTATATTTGTGACAAATGTTAATATGCGAGTAAAGTTCTATCCAGGTGATGATTGTGAAAAAGTCTGAAGCTTCGGAAGGTGGAATAGGAGTGCATTAGCATAAATGTGGCGATTTAATCTGGACCTTCTGTCTATTCTCTCTGTGGAGAAAGCAAATACATTAAACGTTATCCATGTAGCACCAGTATCTTTATGATTCTTTATCAAGTACTCAGCATATCCTAAATATTGACATAGTTACTAAGCACTGCCAAGGCTGAAAATAGAGTCCACTTGAAAGTAATGTGCCATTAACCATATAACACTAAGTGCCTGTTCTACGTTGTCTTTGCTCAGTGCAACATTGTCTCATCAACAAACTGTTACTAATACGCTTAGTTTTGATGATTGTTTTATATATTCTATAAACTTTCCAGTGGGTGATACAGGAAATAAAAGGTGCAAGGCCCCCACATTCTCCTACAAGTTTTTATTTCCATGCTGAAATCATATCTCCTATGTTAAATTAGTATTAAATGCTCAATCCTTTTTTTCAATAACTAATTCAGATCAAACAAATATACATTGCCCAGCAATGTATTTCTGTACATTTGCACCCAAGCACTTACGGTGATCATTTTTCTGAACAGCTGGCTCCAACCCTCTCAGCTCAGCTACCCTGAACTTTCTGTCCAGTACAAAATTTAGAAGGGACAGAGCAGACTCCAGCAGCTGTTCATCTACTAGAAAGGAGGAGCAGGGGCAAGAGAAGTGGCTTGCCTCGCTTGCCTGTGTGTTTGTAAAGACACACACAGCTTACTAGCACACACAAGGGGGGGGGGGGTCCATAGGACTCTACAAGACAAAGAAGCCACCCTAAAACAGGATATCAGGGCCAGTGCTCAGGGGACCAGCTGATTCTGCAGGAAGCTAAAACTTTTAAACATCAAGAAGCAGCATCCATTGTCAGTGATTTCATCAGCATTTGAAATAGTGTAAAAACATATTGACTTTATTGTCACTTCATACAGTAAAGTATGTAAGTATAAAACGTTATAGCAACGTTATATTTGGGCTGATTTATGGTAAATTAAATATGATTGGTTGCCAAGGGCAACTGAAGCACTATTTCCTTCTCTAGGATTGTAAATAACACCTGTTATTGTTGGACCTTTTATTACCACAATATGGACTGAACACACCAGGCATTTATGGCACTTATGATTTGCAATAAGGGGGTAACTGGTGATCATAGCACCGGTGTTGTCTGAGGTGCCCACTTTAGGGCCAATCCACACTTCTCCATTTCTGTGTGTTGCGTTTATGTGTGTTGCATAACAGGTGTTGCATTGTGTTGCTATATTTTTTATATATAACGTTATAATGTTATATACCTTACTGTATGTTGTGTGTTGCATTATGGAAGTCCATGGGCTGCCAATGCACAAGAAGAGACCAAAAACAGACATGCAGCATTTTTTTTCCTAGCGCAGTGCACCACAAGGCATGATAGTGCATTTCCATGCATTGTGGTAGGTTGCAACATATGTGCATCGGATCTGTGTTGCCTTAGTGCGTTGGGATGCCATTGTAAAGGAATAGCCCTGCAATGTGCTGATGCATGTAACATGCATTCACAAGTGTGTTACTGAATTGCACCACAGCACAGCGTGTTTCAGCCCTAACGTCTCATGACCTGTCACCTCTTGCTGCCTGCATATGTCATTGTGCCAGTGAAATGCTCTGTTATCTGAAAGCACTGGTGGGAGAGAAGTTCTATGATATTTCATGCTAATGTATTTATTTGCTCTGCAACATATAAAACAAAATCTAGTGATTCTTTAACTCAAATCAATGTGTGAACAACCACTTACCGAGCATGTTATTAGGTGCACCTGCTTATTCATACATTTATCTAATTAACCAATCATGTGGAAGCAGCACAATGCATAAGTATGCAGATACAGGTCAGGCGATTTAGTTAAAGTGATATTAAAGTCTAAAGGTTTTTAAGCTGTTTCAAATGCTGATTAAATCACTTTTAATGGATGCTTCTCCTTGATATTTTAAAGTTTTAGTTTCCTGCAGCCGGTCCCCTGAGCAGTGGTCCTGATATCCTGTTTTAGGGTGTCTCCTTTCCATCCTATGAAGCCACCCTAGTAAGCTGTGTGTGTGTCTCCACAAACACACAGTTCAATATTCAATGGGACCCTTCGCACTCCTGACCGGATTATACCCTCCAATATCATATGGGTGCTGAAGTGACCGCAGATGCCTCTACAGAACAATAAACAAGTAAAAGAAAGTCACTCGCACTCCAACTTGATTCTCAGTCAATATTTTATTTGACCTCAGTGGTGTCACTTTGTAAAAGCAACATCACTGAGTGCTTTGTTTGCCTGAAGAAGGGACCGTGCGGTTCCCGAAACGTCGCTTCCACAACGTGACACCACTAAGGTCAAATATTGACTGAGAATCAAGTTGGAGTGTGAGTGACTTTCTATTACTTGTCCACAAACACAGTAAGGCAGGCCACTTTCCTGCATCTCCTTCTATCCTTCTCCACGCTAGTAGATGGACAGTTGCTGGAGACTAGCTCAGTGACGCTGGACCCCCTACAATCTGCACAAATAAAAACTCTTTAGTTTCTTTAGTGCTACGTTTGTGCTGTTTTGTGCCGTAAAAATTTACATTTGTGCTGCTTCTATTGTTAAGATAATAGCAATTGTTTTTTTAAGATGATGAGATCACCCAGCCCCCCTACAACAGCAACAGAAAAACATGAAACCAGGCTGGATGGTTAGTGCCACAATTGTGCTGGTTTGTGCCGTCTCCATTCTATCTCCTATTGTTTTTGAGTTATTAACTATTTATTAAAAGGTCACCAAAGGCCACCCAGCCCCCCTATAACAGCCAACGGACATTAAACCGGGCTGGTTGGTTAGTGACACATGTGTGCTGGTTTTATACCATTTAAATCTCCGTTCTATCTCCTTTCGTTTCCAAGTTAGTGCCTATTTATTAAATGTCACCAAAGGTCACCCAGTGCCCCTACAACAGCCAAAAGACATGGAACTGGGTTGACTGGTTAGTTCTATGTATGTGCTGGTTTGTGCCATAAACATTAACATTTGTGCTGCTGATCTACTGGGATTTTCACAGTCTAATGTTGACAGAGAATGGTCTGAAAAAGAGAAAATATCCAGTGAGCGGCAGCTCTCTGGGCAAGAATACTTTGTTGATGTCAGAGGTCAGAGGAAAATGGCCAGACTGGTTAAAGCTGATAGAAAGGCAACAGTAACTCAAATGACCCGTTACACCCGAGGTATGCAGAATACCATCTCTGAACACACAACACATTGAACCTTGAAGCAGGTGGGCTACAGCCACAGAAGACCACACTGGGTACCACTTCTGTCAGCTAAGAACAGGAAACAGAGGCTACAATTTGCCAGGGCTCACTAAAATTGGACAATAGAAGATTGGAAAAACGTTGCCTGGTCTGATGAGTCTCGATTTCTGTTGTAACATTTGGATGGTCGGGTCAGAATTTGATGTAAACAACATGAAGCATGGATCCATCCTGCCTTACATCAATGGTTTAGGCTGGTGGAGTTTCACATCATGGATGTGCAGCTGACAAATCTGCAGCAACTTGTGTGATGCTATCATGTCAGTATGGACCAAACTCTCTAAGGAATCTTTCCATCACCTTGTTGAATCAGTCCCACAAAGAATTGAGGCAGTTCTGAAGACAAAAGGGGCCCAACCCAGTACCAGCAAGGTGTACTTAATAAAGTGGCCAGTGAGTTTATATTTGCAATAATGGAATGTAAGATTTTCATCATACAGATTTGTGTTGCATTAAAAAACAAATGGATTACTAACAACAATCTGCATTTTACCTATTTGAGGCACACAGCATGCACTCATTGGAATAGGATTTTCCATCGGTTCCACAAACAGGTTCAAAGTTCCTTGGACATCCAGGCAGTTCGTACAAATGGCATTTTGGCTGAAAAACAATGTAAGCGCACGACTTTAATATTTAACTAGTGCATAATTGTCATCCATTTATAGTGCATTAAAAGCATTTGAACCTGATAAGATGTCGTTACCTTAGAAACCCAACTGGATCTTTTATACATGTGACTTTTGCTTCTGTTCAAATACAGATGGTTAGATACACATAAAAGTATCTAAGGAATTCAAGCAAGGAATTCTAGGAATTTCACAGAAACCCTAAGTGATGACATGATGAATATCATTTATATGAGCAAACCTTGCAACCCATTCTCCATTGAAAATACCTATCTGATTCAAAATGGTAGAACTGGTATCAGTATAGGAAGAAGTAGAACAACCCTTAAATATGCATTTAAAAAAATTTAAAGAGACACTTGCACTTTGCCCATTTAGGATGCACTGGGTGTTTACACAGGCAGGTAGGGAAAGGCTGGCAAAGTGCATGTCAGTGAATGGGCAAAGTCACAATGTCTCTTTAAAAACACATTTGAGGGGTTGTTCACGCCAGCAGCCGCACTCAATTGCATGGCTGCTGGTGTGCGTGTGCCCATACAGTACCGATGCACTCGATCGATTCTTTTTTTTTTGTTAGAACTTTATTGAAATGTCATATGTGACATTTCTTAAGTGCTATGGGCTCGCAGCAGTGCAATGCGGTTGCACCGCATCTCACTGCGGTGTGCTTAAAAAAGTACTGCATGCCATAGTTTTTTTAAACGCACACCACCGGAATGCAGTGGTGTAACTATCACCATTCAAATTGCCTTGTCTTGTGTTCGGGCTGCACTGGAAAAAACAGCCAGCACATCCTGAATGCAGATGGTGTGAAAGAGCTCTTAAAGCTGAACTCCAGGGAAGATTCAAAACTACCCTTGCAGTAAGGCTCTCCCGCACTGCAAGGGTTAAATGCTTGTTTTTGGGTAGAATACAGTTAAAAAGCAGTCTTATTTACCCTACACCCATCTAACTCCTCCAACAGCCCCCTCTTCTTTCTGATGCTCTGGGTTGTGGGCGGACTCTAGGTGTCCACACGTAGGTAGGTGCCATGTCATAGTGCCATCAACAGACGTAGCACTGAAGAGAAGGAGCTTCAGGGGAATCTGATGCATGAAAAGGAGGAAGCCTGAGGGAGCATGGGATAAGGTAAGTGAAACTGCATTTAAAGGTAGCCTTATCACAAATGAGCATTAACCCTTGCTGTTGGCGGGTAGCCCCACTGCAGAGGTAGTTTTGAATTTTTCCTTGAGTTCAACTTTAAACAAGCACTGTTGCATTTGATCATTAGAAGCTGACTATGTTCAACACCTTAGCCTACACGGATGCAAATCTTTACATGCTGGTTTAAGCAAATACCAAACTAGCCTAGAATAATGTACAAATGGAGTGAAGATCAGATTTGGACCGAGGATCAGTGTCAAAGTTCACTCTCAGGCAATTACAACTACAGTTAGCAGGTATGGTAAATCAAGGTTTTGATTGGGAGATACAGAAATCACAGTATTTCAGATGGCTAATGTATCACTCATACGTTCCACATAGTATTGATATGCCTTCCCTGCCTGCCTGTAGAACTGCAGGGTCATTGTCAGGCTGTTTGCTTTGTAACAGATTTCCACTTTATGGCCACTTTATGGCTTACCTGCTAATTTAGCTACTGGCTATTTCATAACAGAGATATTTGACTGGATTTGACAATGATATTATAAAATCTATTAGACTGCAGACACTTCTGGCCAAGGCTGCTTGGGGAATCAGCAATCAGACAGGCTAGAAAACCCTGTCTGTCATAATTGTTGATGGTAGCGGTCTCTATAGTTCATCTCTCCCACCCCTTAGATGAAACTTGAATGGGTGCAGAATCTGCCATTCAAAGGCAGTTGGATTGTGCCTGTACTTCCCTCCACTCTGTTGTGTCAAAAGAGTCAAAGAGAATCTATGCAGGGCAAAACAACAGGTTCACTTGAATGACTGGCCACCCCCATATATATTTACTTTTTTTTCTGCAATTTTCTGTTTTCTCATTCATCAAGTCTTCTCTTGCAATATAAGATCTACTTATATTGTCAAAGAAAAGAAAGGAAAATAACAAACATTTCATTTTGGATTGCATTTTATATTCTATATCTTATAACCTCCCTTTATCCTGATATTAAATACATGAATACTCAAACATAGTATACTGACATTGGTGTTTTGTGGTATCGAGAGACTTCAGGGAGAAATTAAACAATTAAAGTTAAATATATAAATATTAATTTTTTCAGATGAGCTACAAAAAAAAAGATCTGCAATGCCACCTGCTGGACAAAGTTTGTCTAAAACAGACTATGAGTCCATTAAAGTAAACCAAATTGCTAAAATCTCATAAATATTGTATAACATTTCACGTTAATGGAATTGCAATTCAAAAAGAATTTTCAATATATTGAGATCTGCAGATTTAAATAAAATAATACCTGGTAATCCTGGCAATCCTGAACAAAGATCTTTGTCAGAGGTGTAACTAGAGACTTCAGGTCCCCCGGTGCAAGAAACCATGAAGGGCCCCCCCAACTGCCATGGGAAGGAGCTGCGGAGAGTTGGCCTGCTGCATGTTGGGAGCTGAGGTGGTTAACAGGGCCCTCTTCTTCCTGTCTGGGCACCCCCAAGTGGTGGAACTACCAGAGTCGCAGCTGCGACTGGGCCCTGGTGTTCCACCACTTGGAGGGGCCCGTTAACCACCAAGGTGCCGACATTCCCTCCTGGGACAAGATCTAAGATCATTTATTCATTGACAGGTGCATTTGACCTGTGGTTAACCTTCTTCTGACCTGACTTTGACCTGCTTCAAGTGGTTTTTGCATTTTTATAGATGTGTATGGGAATGTGAAAGCCATTTGAAGCAAACACAAGCCTGACATGTGTCACTTCTCAGATAGCCCTGCTGGGCTACTGGATCACCCTAAGAAATTAGGTTGGAGCTAAGAAGTTGCTCATTGGAGAAACCAGAAAAAAAGGGTTATATATATTGCTTCTGCAAGCTGTAGTGTAAAAATACTGTTGTGTTTTGTACTGGAATAGGTCTTATGAGCCTTATGAGTATATCTCCCTAAATGAAATATTTTTTTATAAAAACTGCTTTTATATTTAATTTAATTTTTAACATCACACTGGAATTAGTGAGCTAGTAGTTGGTATTGCAACTTTTCTTCTTTTTAATAGCTGTAGCCTAAGATACAGGTATCAGTGAAAGTTATAATTGATATTTACATATAAGTAGGGGGTAACATTAGGGACCACTACTAAAAAAAAATTAAAAAAAAATGTCAAGCTTTATTATAAACATTTTTCAAAGATAAAAACTTCAGTTCAGGAGTTACAGTGCACAATTATCAGTTACAGGTAAAGCATTGAAACAAGATGGTTTGACAATATTGATAGAGGCATTCCAAAAACAACGTCCTTAAAGGGGTTCTAAACCCACCGTTTTTTTTGCCTATATCTACTGCTGGCAAGCAGTAGATATAGGCAAAAAGTTTAAAATAAAAAAAAACCTGCTTTAACAGCGGTTTAAACTTACCTCGTTATCGCTGCGCGCTCCTGCGCCGGGAATCAAGAACTGCTCGTGCGGCCGCAAAGGATCTTGGGGCGGGCACATGCGCAGTACGGATTCTCGGCGGGAGACGAGCAGGGTAAGTCTTTGGCCGCTTGCACCCGCATGCAGACAGCGCTGGATCGGAAGTGCCTGCACGCAGAGAGGAGTCAGCGCTGGATCGGAGACCCGCCGCACCGCTGGAGGGACAGATGAAAACATCAGGAAAGAAGAAGAAGATCGGAATAAGAGACATCATTTAAGGTAAGTGCTAACATTAACATGGGGGGAGGGGAAAAAACTTAACTTTAATGTCACTTTAAGTAAATACAGTATTTACAAATAATAAACTGTAGAATTAATTCAAGAAAAGAAAAAGACTTGTGAATTATCCCCGTGTGTTCAAACACTGAATGTGAGAAACATTTGAGGATCAACCTCACCGTCCGGCGACCATTTGCCAGGTTAAGTGAAGTAAGGGGGAGGGGTAAATAGATAGAGGAAGGGGGTGAAAGGAGAGATAAAGGGGAAAGAACAAAGTGGAGGGGGAGGTAAGGGAAGATAACTGGAAAAGGTGGGATTTAGTGTATCTGAGGGCCATAAGTGGGGTATTAGGAGTTCCGCTTCATTCCCTCTATCTGTTTCCCCTGGGAGGTTCACCTAAGTGATATCCTGTGGGCTTGTGGTGTCTCTTCCAGGAGTATCAGTGTACTCTCAACCCTATGAAAGGAATCGTTAGAATGGTGCATCAGCATTGCCAACTTAATTGATCTCAAGGCAGCTGAGGGTGTCTAGGTGCATTTCCATGATATCATGTGATATGATGGGAAGATATATTGGGTTTGTTTTAAAATATTAAACCGGATGTTAAAAAGTTAGAAAGTCTGTCTTGTTTACTATGAACAGTTTCTACCATATCTTGAACGAAATTCACTTGAAATGCCCATTCTTTTAGCATAGGGAAATGTGAAAATCACTAGTGTCTAGGGAGTACACTTCTAGCTGCATTGAAAAATGTTTTATAGGAATTTGGTAGCAAGGTATTTAATCACAGTAAACACTGTACATCAAACAGTGTTTTATAGATTCTAGCAAATTGTTCCCATGCTGACCCAGAGTGACAAGTCCAAACAGGAACTGGCACCATACTCTATATAGAGTGAAATACTCTGCAACTCAGGAGGTATAATTAATAACAGGTGGACATCTAGTTTTATGGTATTGATTGTTACAGAAAAATGTGTTCCAATTTCTCAAAAAATGTAACTGACCAGAATCACCTACATAAAGCAAACTTTTTGTTTAACTGTTTCCCTTAACTGCGGAAACCTTTACAGTGGGTGTCCTTTTTTGAACATCCTTTCCTGTTCCTGCCGCCCCTCCACCTCTGCCGCCGCTGGCAGGGCGGGTCTCTGCACAGAGATCAGAGGAGGAACAGCACACTTCCACTGGTTCATCTCCCCTCTAAACACTGAATGCGGAAGTGATGTTTACAGTGATGATTACATCACTTCCGCTTTCAATCTGTCCTTTTTCCAGCTGTTGTTGCTGGAGAAGAAGCTAATAAAGAAGATCTCTGCTTCATCATCTTCTTTGGGGGTCCATAAGTGACATTAGGAGTCTAATAGACCCCTGGGGTCTCCATAAAGAGGACATGTGTCTGTGCTATCACATCGCTTGTTAGTTAAGTGTAAAAAGTCACAGAGTCATATATAAAAAAAATTTTAAAAAAATGTTTTCAAAGTCCCCTGCCCCTACGCACACGCATATACAATCCCAAATATGTGGGGTGCGCCTACGTGTGAAAACGACAATTGTGTCACACATGTTACATATTTCACAATGAATGTGCAAGCAATAATTCTAGAGCCATCAATTACTGTTAACACTAAATTGATGGAGCGGTAAAACTTTTTAAAGCGTTGCCCATGTCTAATTTTGGGTATGGCAGTTTTTTTGCGATTTCGAAGGGTTTTCTGAGATGTTTGGTCATCCAGTCAACACTTCAGCCACAGGCAACCTGCTGATGACCACAGCCATAAAACATATGCTAATGCTAAAACCGGACGAGGCAAGGATCCTGTGACCATGTACAAAGATCTAGAGATGCCTGCTGCTTTTCTGTCTGTAGAATTTTTGATGGAAGGGAAATGCTCAACTGAAAGAACCAGTCTGAAAGCTGACCCTGCATCTGACTTTCCATTGGCCCCTTCAGGATCAGTGATGTACACAGTACATCACTGGCAGCGGGCCCAATTAACCCCTTCATGACTGAGGCCTTTTTTTTTCATTTTTTCTACCCATGTTATATTCCACATTTTAGGCCTGAAAATTACTTAAAACCCCCCAACATTATATATTTTCTGAATGCCAAGACCCTATAGAATAAAATGGTGGTAGTTGCAAATTTTTATGTTGCGCAATATTAGCGCAACTCCTTATTAAACCCCAATATTTAGTGAAAAATTTAATTAAATGCCCCAAAACACAACAAAATACCAATGTTTTTAATGAAATATAAAAGATGAGGTTACAACGAGTAAAACGATACCCAACATGCCCAGGTTACAAATTGCGTGCATCCGTAAAACGGCGAAAAACCCCAGTACCCCAAAAAGTCCATAGAAGACGCTTTAAAAGCCCCCACAGGTCATCAATTTAGAGATACCCCAAAATACTGGCCCTAGAATTATTGCTCTCACTCCGGCGTGCGCGGCGATACCCAACATGTGTAGCGCGTTCGTCGTTTTCATACGTAGGCGCACCCGACGCGTGTTTACGTGGCGACGCGCGTGCTCGCGGGGGACTTTTAAATTTTTTTTTTTATTATTATTAGATTTATTTTATTTCATTTTAATTTTAAAAACTGTTTTTTTTTTTTTTTTTACTTTACTTTGACTGCTATCACATGGGGGGGCTTGCAAGCCCCCCCATGTAATAGCAGATGGTGGTGACAGGTCCTCTTTAAGGTGATGCTGGGGGTCCAAAAGACCCTCAGTGTCACCTTTACACTGGAAATAAGCTATTGAAGTGCAGATCGCACTTCAATAGCTTATAGCTGGGCTGCAGGAGCCCAGAACTGACAGCCCAGGGACCGGAAGTGATGCAATCTGCATCGCTCCCGGTCCCATAGAACGGGGAGGGGATCGATGAACGGAAGTTCGTCGACCTCCTCCCCAGCTCCCCGCGGACACCAAGATCGCCGGTCCCGGGCCCGTAGGAGGGGCAACGGAGCCCGGGAAGCCCGGGAAGCACATGTTTAAACAGAGTCCCGGCGGCAAAAGTCACCGGGAGTCTGTTTAAACAGCCCTGGTGCTGGCGACGTACACTGTACGTCGTCAGTCACGAAGGGGTTAAACAGACTCCCGGTTGACTGCAGACTCTGTTTACATATGTAAAGCCGACGGCCTGCTTTACAATAGAAGTGATTCTGGCAACTCAGCTGTCTCCAGATCTCTTCTACGGGCCGGTAAACTGCCACCCCCGGCGTGTTTTCTGAAATCCGCTGCCCCTCCTACGGGCCCTGGACTGGCATCTTGGGTGTCGTTGGAAAGCTAGGGAGGAGAGCGACGAACGTCTGCTCACCGATCTTCTCCCTGCACTATGGGACCGGGAGTGATGCAAATTACATCACTTCCGGGCCCATAGCTGTCATTGCTGGGCATGAGCGGGGAGAGGGGAATCGAGCCCCTCCCCCTGTCACGGCAGAGAGCCGTGACAGGATCGAGAGGTGAGCGAACCCGGTATGTGTTTGCTCACCTCCCGATCTACTGAGCCGACCTGTGACAGTCTCATTGTCACAGGTCGGCTAGAACTATGAGGTGAGTGAAAAGTACTCACCTCATAGTTCTCCTTTAAGGGCATTTAAGTGTATTTATCACTACATTTTTGAGTTTGATAATAAGTTGCGCTAATATCGTGCAACATAAAAATTTTCAACTGCCGACATTTTATTCTACAGGGTCTTGGCTTTCAGAAAATTATATAATGTTTGCGGGTTTGAAGTAATTTTCAGGCCCAAAATGTGGATTATAACATGGGTGCAAAAAACGATAAAAAGGCTGTGCTGAGACTGTACCCACTGCTTGGGAAGACACCTCTTCAGACTCCTCAAAGCACAGAGGAGAGGGGGCACCAGAGTCCCCCCTACACATCAGAGTCCCTGCTTCACATCAGTCCCCTCCTTTCACATCAGAGTTTGCCCTTTCATGGCAGAGGGTGGAAAGTGCAGATACAGAGTTCCTTCCATCCTCTGAAAGCTGGGGGTGGCCCTAGATGCTATCTGACCTCTATTAGTGTCATGTGTTTCCATGGTGCTGGCGGCCAATGTGTCCTCCAATGAGGCCTTGTTCACACTAAATGCAGACCAGATCTGCATGAGTTTCTGCACACGCAGTTCAGTGTGTTTTACGACGTTTTTGACGCGTTCAGGGTCGTTTTTGTAAAAAAAAACAAAAAACATCTTTTTTTAACAGTTTAAAATGGGCTTTCAGTGCGTTCCAGTGTGTTTGCATGCGTTTTTGATGCATTTGCATGCGTTCCAGAGCAGGTAAAATAGGGCTTGCTTTCGTTTTTTTTACATGCTCTGGAACTGAACGCTATGGTGTGAACTAGAGCCCAAAATACCATTGGAATACATTGGACGCAGTTTTGATCCGGTCTGTAACTGCTCTGCTCCTGGAACACGCTTGGTGTGAACTGGCCCTAATGAAGAGAAATAGTGTTTCCCTTGAATATATCTGTGAGTGTAAACTAAACAAAGGATATCTGTAACAAGTGTAATATGTACCTCTTTTGTAAATCAGGCCTTAGATGCTGGTCTTTCAGTTTGACTTTTTCTTTTTTGTAAAAACAAAATGTTGTAATCACTGCTAAATTCTTGTTTCACATCATAAAGCTGCATTGTGATGCCCTTAGCAGAAGAATGGTAACCCTACTGGGACTACAAAGTGGATGTACTGTACGCTTGCAACTTAATAGATGTGAAAGCAGCTTGCACTCTCAGGTAGCTGCATCATAATAGGTGCAGAGTTCAGAGAATAGGCAAGCACAGTGTGGGAATGAGGTGTACTCTGTCTGTACAAAGGAAATCAGAATCCTGGATCAAGTAAAATCCAGAGGATACAGGATAACATTAGTGAAAGACCTTTTTATATTGTAACTGACACACTCTTTCTGAACCTTTGCAGAGCTAGATATATGACATTCAATAAGTGCAAAAAGAAACTATATAGTCTGGGCATGAGTATCTCACCAAACAAAACAAAGAACTAACCTCATCAGCTATTGGCCATGTATTAGAGCACATGCACAAACCATCCTCATAAAGTGAATATATGCCCAAGATATTATCACGAGACTGCCAATAATCTAGTATTGTTTGGTAAATTATGTGGTTCTTCATAAGCCTTTCAATTAAAGTGTATTTTCATTTTTGCAGTCAAATTTCAGAAAACCCCATTATATGTTTGTTATCTGTATCTATTCACACATGGTTTTTTTATTTCTTACCTTATAGATGTTTTGTTGCAGCAGCCAACATGGCTGATTCCAGTTTTTTCTGAGCATGCGCGAGCGGGAAATGTCCGATATTTAAAAACAGGCAGCGATGCCTGTTACCATACAAGAGATCCGCCGGCTGTAGAGCCGGCGGATCGCGTGTATGGTGTGCCAACATGGCTTATTCCAGGTTTTTCTGAGCACCTTAACATTGATCTGTCCTTATTACGGATGCACCGATACCGGTATTTTGGTACCGAGTAGCGATACATTTTTTTCGGTACTCGCCGATACCAATTACCGAGTAACGGAAGTCCTATTCAGGAAGCCAGGTGGCGTGTAATGACTTGCCACCTGGCTTCCTGATTAGCCGGGGAGCCGGGCAGCGTGTAAAGAGTCGCCACCCGGCTTCCCGATTAACAAGAAAGTTCCCTCTTACCTTAGTATGTGCAGCCTGTCACCATCGGGGCCTCTCCAGCGAGAATGCGGCCTTCATGCTCTCGGGGGTGACAGGCTGCACATACTAAGGTAAGGTAACCTTACCTCACAAGGCCAGCTTCCTGATTGGCCAGCTTCCCGACCAAATCAGGAAGCCAGGCAGCGCGTCATTACCCACTGCCCGGCTTCCTGATTGGCCAGCTTCCCGACCAAATCAGGAAGCCAGGCAGCGCGTCATTACCCACTGCCCGGCTTCCTGATTGGCCAGCTTCCCGACCAAATCAGGAAGCCAGGCAGCGCGTCATTACCCACTGCCCGGCTTCCTGATACCGGAAGTACTCGTGCTAGGCATCGGAGCATTTGGGCGAGTACGAGTACTTGCCCAAATACTCGGAATTGGCACCGATATCGATACTAGTATCGGCATCGGTGCATCCCTAGTCCTTATAGGATGACTGAAGTGTAATCTGAGGATTGGATTTCTCTCATTAACTACCTCCGGGCCGGCCATAGTAAACTCACGCAATTTTAAAGCTTGACATGTTTGGTGTCTATTTACCCAACGTGACCCGATCTTTTATATTTTACCAAAAAACTGGGTAATAATAAATGTTTCCTACCATAATGTAAAAAAAAAATTCCAAATTTTCTGTAATTTTTCCTAATTATAGTAAAAAATAAAAACCGCAGTGGTACCACCAAAAGAAAGCTCTATCTGTCCCCAAAAAATTGTGTAAAATTAATTTCAGTACAGCGTTGCATGACGGAATAAATGTCAGTCAAAGTACTGCAGCGCTGAATACTGAAAAATGGCCTGGCCAGAAAGGGGGTCTAAACACCTGGTCTTGAAGTGGTTAACTTCATTACAATGCAATAGAGAAGCCAGGGTTGTAATCGTTCAGCCCTTTGTTAGGTCAGGCATTGCTCGAATATACCTTATAAATTATAATGAACAAACGTCTCACCCCTCATAACCCCTCCTAACATTACAAAGAAGAAAAAGCGAGTAGGAATTTTAACCCTTAAGAAACCAAGAAACCCTAACCCAAGTAAAAGCAATTTAAATTGCAAAAAACATTTTTGAAATATATTTTTAGCTTATGATAAGTGAATGGGAATATGATACAAATATAAAATAGGTGTTATCTCAATTTGACTGTGAAAGTGGAAATATACTTTATATTTGTACTATGGACTACACAAACATTGTCTAAATAAAGAGACGTGTATTCTTTCTTGAATCTTGTGTATTTCTTCCAACTCATGCACTTTACCTCTGTGCAGGTATTTTCTGTAGAAAAAAAAGGTCACTGTCGCTTTGTAATTGTGCAGGGTGACTTGTCTGGTATCTGCCCCCGTGAGATTTTCTGCAAACAGCCTATAGTTGGTATACTTAACGTGTTTCACCCACAGCTCTGCTCTCTGTAGAGGCTATGTGCAATACAGTAATGGTATCACATTTACATTTACCAAGTAACAGCTGGGTTGGCAATGGCATTTGATGCCCACAACATTCATTTATATGCTTTGAGGCTATTGAAAAATATATTCAAATTAAACATGTTGTGCCCAGGAATTCTGCTTTATCTTGTTAGAAAATCTCATTAAAAGATCCTCCACTCTTTTTTCTGAAATGAATGCATGAGCAATGGAAACAGGTCCTGATGCTGCAGGCAGCAGGCAGATGTCTCCATTGTCATTGCTTTATCGGGTGACATTACCTGTCTATGTCTAGCTTTAAACTAGGGGAAATGACATGAAATACAAAGCACCTTTGAGGACCTTTACTAAACTGGTAATAATGACATAGTAACTGAAAATTACTGCTTACCGCTTCTGAAGCATCAGTTTCAGGAACTGGCAACAGCACTAAAGCAGAAAGGCAGAGTTAAACAAAAAATAAAATGCAACCATTTTATTCTTATAATACTAATTTCAGCTATTAGATATAATATACCTTTTCTTTAGATGTACAGTACATGTAAATGTGATTTACTTGAAGTAAATCCAGAGCAGCGGTTCTCGACCTTTGGATCGCAACCCCCTGTTGAGTGGGTCGCCGCATGCCTTCTGCTGCGTTCGTTGAGAGGCTCCTCAGCCTCCTCCTAGTGTAGCAGTGTTGGCTCTCCCGCCATGCCGCCAGATGTCGCTGCTGCAGCAGCCACGGCCAGGGAGTGTGCACAGTGGCACTTTTCCATTCACAGCCGCTGCTGTCCTCCCGCCTCTCATACAGTGCAGGCTCTGGAGCAGGCAGGGCGTCTTACCAGTGCACAGGATGAGAAGGCTGCACCTACTCAAGAGACAGAGCGGGCAAGCAGGCAGCAGGGGCTGGGGAGGGTGTGTATTCTCTCTCTTGTGAGTGTGCTTCTGTTTTTAGTTCTGGGTCCAATGGTTTACTAAGTCCAGAGCACAGTGCGTTACTAAGCCCAGAGTCCAGTGCGTTACTAAGCCCAGATTCCAGTGCGTTAGTAAGCCCAGAGTCCAGTGCGTTACTAAGCCCAGAGTCCAGTGCGTTACTAAGCCCAGAGTCCAGTGCGTTACTAAGCCCAGAGTCCAATGCGTTACTAAGTCTAGAGCCCAGTGCGTTACTAAGTCCAGAGCATTACTAAGTTCTGAGTCCAGTGCGTTACTAAGTCCAGTGTTCAGTGCTCCGTTGGGGGTCCCCACAACTTGGCAAATGTTACCAAGGGGTCCTTGCCTTAGAAAGGTTGAGAACCACTGATCTAGAGTGAGACCCGTGCTGATAAAAATGTAGGGTCTGCCATTGCTGGCTTCTTCTTCTGAAAATACTAGTTGCATAAATCAAGCATGCATATCAGGAGTTCTGACTTCTCTGGATGGATATTTAATCTAAGCCAGCAACTCAAATTATTGATGTTATGGGATCAACTTGACAGTCAAGCAACTAGCATTTTTAGAAAAAACATGTAATTAGGGAATGTAATTATATACTGTATGATCTAGGTGGCAGCCAGATTTGCTTATGAAAAATGGAGACAATTTTACTGTTCCTTATTTGAGTGCAAATACCCCAGTGTGCTATGTGGCTTGTTCTGTAACTGAGGTTGTCTCAGCAGTTGTCACCAAGGATCCTGGCTGCACTGTCTGGTATTCATATACGTAGCTAGTGTGAGTAACTATAACCCTGTATATTAATACAATGTAAGGGGCGAACACGTAATATTTACATAAAAATACTTTTAGGCAAACTTAACAAAATATTCCACAATGCTTCTTTATTGAAAAATGAATGAGTACAAAGAGCACCAGTAGTCCTTTATCAGGCTTATACTACATATGGTGCTAAAGTTCACTAGTATGCAAGTACATGGACTTGGTTAATTGCTTACAACACGTGAGTGTCAGCTTGTGTTTCTGCATGTATATACTAATTTTTATATATAATATATATCTATAGATATATATATCTGTAGATCTATATATCTATAGATATATATCCATTGCTTTGTAATTCTTTTATTTCTCAAATAATTTCCATGCAACTTCAGGTACAGCAATTGTTGAGACATAATTTATCCCACAAACTGGTTAATTTAATATATATACAGTGTGTATATATATATGTATATATATATATATACACACACACACACACACAGTGGTACCTCGGTTCACAAACTTCATTCGTTCCACGATTATTCTGGTCGCGAACCGAATTGGTCGCGAACCGAATCAAACTGTGATCACACTGCGATCTCGACTAGAGGAAGCCACGACCAGTCAGAGAAGGGAAGATGGCTGTGGCTGTGTTAGTCACCCGGTGCGGAGTTCGCGAACAGAAGGAAAATTTTGCCGAACTTCCTGTTTGCAAACCGAATTGTTCACAAACAGAAGCATTCGTAACCCGAGGTACCACTGTATATACACACACTGTGTATGTATGTATGTATGTATATATTTATACATATACTTATTCCAGGTCAACTGAAAGGGTTTAGAGATTAAAATGCTCCAGAACGAGTGGGTGGAACAATGTTCTGAAATGGGCACAACTCTCACGGTCTTATTGTCTTTGGTGAACGATCAGTCCATTTCTAGCCAATCTTAAAAAATAGTTAATCCATGAATAGAAAGGTAAAGCCCAAATTATACATAATATATCAAACAAAACCTAGTTACATTTATTTTTTAAATGTTACAAATATTACAAACTATTAGTTTAAGATAAGTACAAATATCATTAAAAATAAATTATTTGAATTCTTATTAAAAATGCTAAGATGAAATTCTAGCAGATACAAATCTATGTTTTAGTAAAGGTAAGGCATAATATGTGTATCATAGTAGCATGCATTGGTGTCATTACCTGCTGTCAGTGTGCAGAGAAGTACGAGTCTTGTCAGTTTCAGCTCCATGGTTGTATCTGACTGTCTGCAGTCTGGTGCTCAGGACTGTATGCTGCTGTTTTCTAGAACAGAACAAGTTTATCCATTGTCTGCTTTGATCAGCCTCACTGAAACAAGATGAGGCCAAGTTTGTTCTCACTAATGGTTTTATAAAAAGTAACAAAATAGGAGAAATAAATATTTCTGTCAACTGCAACCAATTGCATGCAAACCCTCAGATTCCAAAAGCATTGTACACCACAGGTTTGACTCTGACTGGTTGCAGTGCAACAACACAGTCAGTTCTTATACTTTATAAAAAAATAACATATTAAAGACTGTGTGACCAAACATAGAAACCCCATTTCATTATCGTGTAAGAGTAATTTAGGTTTTGAAAACCGTTGCTACACATCATGCCAACAACTCCACATGGCTGATGTAGCATTTTGGCGATATGCTTGCTTTTGTCCAAGGTTGGTCCCTTCTAAAGATGCCACGTTGAAGTTAATCTCAAAGGCTTTATACCACACCTTCAGTACACCATAATGGTGGAACAGATTAAACTGGAATTTATCAGTCCAGAATATGCATTCTTCTACTGAGGATGTTGTTTAGCTCAGGGAAAACACTTTTACTATGAATAGGAGATATGGTCGCCTACCGTTAGAACCCATGCAGCCAAGATTGTATATATAGCGTGCTTTAATATTTGTCATTATTCCAGGAACTTGTATCGTGATGTTTATTATCATACTGTTGACTGTCAGTTTTCCGTTATGACCCAAGCTACCTAATATCAACCGTATTCCTACTAGGCCCTGGTTGGGCACAAAGCTCACCCTCATCCCCTACAATTTAATTTCTTAGTATACGTACCTTTTTCCAACAATCTTATCTTCAGTCACATGACATGTGGGTCTGCTTCCTTCTCTTTTTGCCTCTTGTCAGGGGGCAGTCCATATTCCTGTACAGAATGAAGCTCAGATAATAAAGTGTAAGCGCTGTTCCATACTGCAGTACTTCCAGCCCATGGTGATGTGATGATGCACCCCAAAGGGGTGGGTCTATAACAACCTGGACTACCAGCATGATGCTAGGCCCTGAAGATCATCAGTAGCAGCAGCAGGGAGCGGTGAGTCTGCCGAGCACAGCACCAGAGAGGAGGAAGTATTGCAGCGACAGCTATATTTTTCTTATTTTAAACTACTGCTTGGCAATACATAGTATTTGTTAATATAATGTGCAGTTGAGCTTTAATTGGTTTTGGGGATCATTAACTATGCAACTGTATATAACTGTTACCATATTATGGATGAATGTAGGGATCCACCTGTCATGTGCATGTGTTACCAAGTGTCTTGCATTGGTACATTCAATGTATAACTTGAGGAATGATGCCTTTAAAAATCTTAACTCTACAGTGCTGGCAACGAGCAAGCCCTTTCCAAACTCTTTTAGGGCAAGCTTTAAAGTAAACCTGTCTGCAATGCAATAATTATTGTGCATCTAATTGCCTGGCTGAAATTCTAACCCACTAGCTTCATTACTGTCTGAGACAATGACCCAGAACAACCATCCAGATCAGCAAAATCAGAGTTCTTGTCTGTATACCTGTCCTGAGTCAGCGACATAAAAAACAAAACCAAGATGGTCAAAATAATACCTATGAAACTAGCATTTTAAGAAAGACATTTATAGAACGGTAACATCCATGTTTTATATGATCGTTTCCCTTTTGAGTCTATTCGTTGTAAAAAAAAAAAAAAGCTGTTTTTAAGGATACTCTTTATCCCACTCTCCTATGGTTTAATATTCAGTGTGCAATCCCATTAGCTAGCTCCATAGTTTCCTTGGTTATATGATCAGAGGAAGCCAATCTTGCTGATCTACCAAATATCAACTAACAGAACTGGCGGGCTACAGGGTGAGCCACCATCATTCCACTATCAGCTAGCTTCTTATTAATTATTCAGCCAGAGATCACATCAAGCAGCAATAGCCATGCAGTTTGTATCTCCTAAACCTTTCTTTCGCCTTATCTAAAACGCAGCTTACAGCATGAAAATATTATTTTTAAACACTAAAATTTTTATGATATGTGTGCTATGTTTTGAATAGAAAGAGGAAGTAACAGCTTATTGCCTTGACAGAGTTTGAAACATGAGTTATAGCAACGTTATAAAGGCTGTACCTCCTGTTAAAGTGTTATTTCAGCTGTAGGTGTCCAGCCTTCTACTGTGGAGGAAATGACAGTACTAAGTAGTACCTTGGCCTTTTACTAGTGTCACAAAAGCCTCTTTGCCCTGGGTACTTGAAAGCGACAGAAAGCCAGCCTCCTCCCCACCGTCTATAGAACCTGGCCTGGATTAAGGTTTTAAATTGCCAATGGGGCTAATACTGTATCTTGTCCTGGACCTAACATTTGAACTCCTCCATGAAACTCCCATACGGGCTTATTTAGCGATTTGCCCACTGGCTGGATCACGGACCAACAGGACTTATTACAAATCGCATGGAACTCTCGGATGGACACTTTATGCGCCATATCACACTGGCGCCAATAGGTCTGAACCTATTCCCTCACAAAATAAGCTCCCTGCGGAGCTAAGTACATCTTCCTCTCTGAAAAACCTGATGATGTAATCACCGTGGTAATCCCTTTATTGTTACACTCTTGTTCCCTTCAGTTGGTTTGGACTATTTTTCAGAAATTGTAATTTTATTAAAATAATGTAAACTTACCTGTTCCTGTTTTACGCTAAGATTGGTTCGGTCTGATGTTAAGGCCTCACTCACACGAGAAAAGCTCCGTGCTGCGTTCACGGCTGTATCGGGCCACTCCCAGGAAGGACAGGTGCTGCGTGTGATTAGTACGCAGCCCCTGTCCTTCTCTATGGGAGTACGTGGCCGTACGCCGCCCTATGCTCACCCCAAGTGCAGGTCCGTACAGGTGCGGGTGTCCAGACGCAGACAGGATCCATCCTGTCAGTATACGAGTACAGACACCCGCACGGACGTTTCCTTGGCGGGTGAGCGTAGGTTGGCGTACAACCACATAATCCTATAGAGAAGGACAGGGGCTGTATACTAATCACATGCAGCACCTGTCCTTGCCAGGAGCTGCCCGATACCGACGTGCATGCAGCACGGAGCTGTAAGTGCCGGCCGATTCCTGTGTGAATGAGGCCTTAGGGTAATGTTTCTGCTATAACCAACTCTGCTAGTTAGTTCCAACGAACAGGGAGCTAGCTCTGACTATCCAGTCGTAGTACAGGCGTTGCCATCACAAATAGTTTGTCTTTTTTGGACAACATATTTCCAGGTATCAGGTTCTATACCTGGAGTATTTGTTAATCTGTTTTTTCAGGTCCAGTAGAAACCTAAAAGAGAGGCATAAAAGGACAACAGCCAAGAGAGCTAATATGTTTAGACTCAAAGAAATCACACATGTAAATGCTTAAGTGTCCAGTTTTAATACTTAATGCAGCATATAGTTCATAATACAAACTTCCAAATCCAAAGTCCAAATACTTTAACTCCAGGCAAGCAAACGCTACAGAGTTAGAGTCTGCATTAATATTGCACAAAAGTTTAATGTTAGCCCTTTCATGTTATACACATCATACTATTATGACACCCCCCCCCCCCCAAAAAAAAACATATTTTTACGTCATTCAAAATTTATT